>NC_053026.1:167099320-167142150 GCF_003073215.2 Triticum urartu | reverse complement strand
AATCTGAAGCAAGGCTCTTTGTTTGTCTATGACTACAACAAGTTGTTCCAGAAGCTTGCCCGCTTTGCCAAGCAGGACGTGCCTGATGAGAAGAGCATGATATACCAGTTCAGGGGTGGTCTCAGAGAAGAAATTCAGCTCGCTCTTGTTCTTTTTGAGCCCTTGAGGTACGATGAGTTCTACTACATGGCACTGAAGCAAGAGGCTGCTCAGTTGAGGTGTGATGCTTCCAAGAAGCGAGTCAGAGATGTTACTCCTTCTTCCTCTACTCAAGTGGCCAAGCAGCAGAAGTTTTGGCTTCCTCCTCCTCCGTTCCGCCAGCCGTATCAGCAGAAGAGCAAAGGTGGCAGTGGTTCTTCCCACCCACCCAACCCAGGCTTTCAGAACAAGACTTCGTCTCAAGCTCCAAGATCAAGTGCTCCGTATCACCGTCCGCTTTCAGAGGTCACGTGCAACAAGTGCCAACAGAAGGGTCACTATGCCAACAAGTGTTTCAACCAGAGGCGTCTTCCTCCTCCTCCTCCTCCTGTCAAATCGGCAAGTACAGGTGTGGTCAAGCATAACCCCAAGCATGCCAAGGTCAATTTGATGAATGCAGCTCAGGCAGAGGACTCGTCAGATGTGATCATGGGTAACCTTCCTGTTAATGATAAACCTGCAAAAGTTCTTTTTGACACTGGTGCATCGCATTGCTTCATCTCGAAACCTTTTTGCCGAACCACTGGATTCATCTCCGGCCACGGACTCCGAGCCGCTCATGTCCGTACCCATCGAGTCCGACTGGGCGCCGATCATGGAGTTCACCTCCGCGGACATCTTTCAGCACTCACCCTTCGGGGATGTGCTAAATTCATTAAGGTCTCTCTCCCTGTCAGTAGAACCTTGGCCGAACTATGTCCGGCTAGAATGGGATGCGGACGACGAAGAAATTCGCTGCCCACCCACCACCCACTTAGTAGCCACTGTCGACGACTTAACCGACATGCTCGACTTCGGCTCCGAAGACTTCGACGGTACGGACGACAAAGCCGGAGACGAACATGATCCACCGCCCTCAGGGCACTGGACCACCACCTCATCATATGATATATATACATGATGGACACCCCCAAAGAAGCCAATGGCGACAAGACAGCGGAGGATGACCCCTCCAAGAAGCAACCCAAGCGCCGACGTTAGCGGCGCCGCTCCAAGTCCCGGCACAGCAAGAGCAGTGATACCGACACAGGAGATATTAACACTCCGGATAGCGCCGAAGACAACAACAATCCCCTCCAACACGGTGCAGAGCTAGAGGACGAACAAGCTAGCCCTCCAGAGTAGGCAGCAGATGGAGAACCGGAGGAGGACAATTACATGCCTCTCTCCGAAGACGAGGTGAGCCTCGGCGACGACGAGTTTATCGTGCCTGAGGACCCCATCGAGCAAGAGCACTTCAAGCACTGGCTTATGGCCACGGCAAGTAGCCTAAAGAAGAAACATCAACAACTTCAAGCTGATCAAGACTTGCTAGCAGACAGATGGACCGAAGTCCTTGTCGCCAAGGAGCATGAACTCGAGCGCCCGTCCAAGAGTTACCCAAAACGCAGGTTGCTACCTCACCTCGAGGAGGAAGCATTGAAACCTCATTCACCAGTGTACGATGCGGCTGACCGGCCACTACGTGGCCGAGCCAGAGAGAAGATTCATCCTAAAGTTCAGACCGCACCCCGTCGCCACTCAGTCAAAGATACTAAGGCCCGAGACAACACAGAGGACCTGTGAGACATCTTGGACAGTAAGGAAAAAAATCGCAAGGTCAATATACGGGACACGAACACGTGCGCCCACACGGGACGATGATTGTCGCGCCGGATACACCAAGAGTAAATCCGCCTGGGACGAATACAGCAGACAAGACTCATACGAACTACGTCGGGATATAGCCCGGCACAGAGGCGCCGCACACCCCCTATGCTTCACTGATGAAGTTATGAATCATGAATTCCCGGAGGGTTTCAAACCCGTAAATATCGAATCATACGACGGCACAACAGATCCCGCTGTATGGATTGAGGATTTCCTCCTTCACATCCACATGGCTCGCGGTGACGATCTACATGCCATCAAGTACCTCCCACTAAAACTCAAAGGACCAGGTCGGCATTGGCTGAATAGCTTGCCAGCAGATTCCGTTGGCAGTTGGGAGGATTTGGAAGATGCATTTCTTGACAACTTCCAGGGCACTTATGTGTGGCCACCGGATGCTGATGACTTGAGACACATAACCCAACAGCCAGGGGAATCGGGCAGACAATTTTGGACACAGTTCCTGACTAAGAAAAGTCAAATTGTAGACTGTCCAGATGCAGAAGCCCTAGCAGCATTCAAGCATAACATCCGCGATGAGTGGCTCGCCCGCCACCTCGGCCAGGAGAAGCCGAAATCTATGGCAGCCCTCACAACACTCATGACCCGCTTTTGCGCGGGCGAGGACAGCTGGCTGGCTCGCAGCAACAACACATCAAGGAATCCGGATACCTCGGATACCAAAGACGTTAACGGTAGGCAGCGTCGTAATAGACCAAAGCATCGCAATAACGGCGATAACACCAAGATACGGCAGTCAATGCCAGATTCAAAGGCTCTAGATCCGGTCAGCGGAAAAAGCCATTCAAAATAAATACTCCGATTCCGTCCAGTCTGGATCGCATACTAGATCGCCAGTGTCAAATCCACGACACCCCTGACAAGCTAGCCAATCACACTAACAGAGAATGCTGAGTGTTCAAGCAGGCTGGCAAATTAAATGCTGAAAACAAGGACATGGGGCTGCATAGCGATGATGAGGAGGAGCCCCGACCGCCGAATCCAGGAGGACAGAAGGGGTTTCCCCCACAAGTGAAGACAATGAACATGATATACGTAACCCACATTCCCAAAAGGGAGCGGAAGCATGCACTAAGGGACGTCTACGCGATGGAGCCCGTCGCCCCGAAGTTCAACCCATGCTCTGCTTGTCCGATCACCTTCGATCGCAGGGACCACCCCACTAGCATCCGTCATGGCTGATTCGCCGCACTGGTCCTAGACCCCATCATTGACGGATTTCACCTCACTCGAGTCCTTATGGACGGCAGCAGCAGCTTGAACCTGCTTTACCAGGATACAGTGCGAAAAATGGGTATCGATCCCTCAAGGATCAAACCCAGCAAAACCACCTTTAAAGGCGTCATCCCAGGTGTAGAGGCCCATTGCACAGGCTCAATCACACTGGAAGTGGTCTTCGGATCACCGGATAACTTCCGAAGCGAAGAGTTAATCTTCGACATCGTCCCGTTTCGAAGTGGCTATCATGCACTGCTCAGACGGACATCATTTGCAAAATTCAATGCAGTGCCGCATTATGCATACCTCAAGCTCAAGATGCCAAGACCCCGCGGGGTCATAATAGTAAATGGAAACACAGAACGCTCGCTCCGTACGGAAGAGCACACTGCGGCCCTTGCAGCAGAGGCACAAAGCAGCCTGTTCAGGCAGACCACTCATTCGGCGTTACAGCCCCCGGACACCTTCAAGCGAGTCTGGAACAATCTGCAACAGGATCGCCTGACGCGATCTGCACTCGCCTAGCAATCCGGCCCCCGTCCCAGTCCCAGTGCAACGAAGAAATTCATGCCGCGCGTACATAATTACGCATTGAAAATACCATGGACATAGGCGGGGCCACAATCAGGACACACCCCGCATTATGGCTTAACCACACCAGGGGCTGTATATCCTTTGACATTCCTTTTATCTTTCAGGGCCTAACTCTTCGGAAGCCCTTTCCGGCAGTCCGATTGCCGGACACATTCCGGAAGCAACAACCAAGGCGGCAAGAAGCTACGATGAACACGGGAACCGCCAGGTGGTCTCTAGTAATACTTGATATACACGCTTTTCACTATTTATGCGTAGCTTGCCTTGGGATAGGACATTTCGAATTGTCCTACTTTATGCTTATTGCACTACTTGTACCAGTATGCTTCGACGTATTATTCAAATAACAATGCATATTATTAATCTGTCATTGCATTATTTAAGTTTTTCTCTTTCTCTTATATGTCCATTTACAACATCCCGCACCTGCGCGCTCGGGTACGGTCAGTACGCCAGGGGCTCTCGTTTACCCCGTAATACGGCGCAAGAAGTCCGAACACTTTCGACAGTGTGGCACCCCAAACTTATAGCATTATATGCATCAACTCCGAATCATGTCTTGGGTCAAATGTTGGGTTGCCCGGCTCCCATGCTTTGGTACCTTACGTTCCGCTATATCGGCTAAGGTAGCGGTGGGAGAACTACTGCGATTGTGTCCCGGTTCTTCCGGACGAGCACCTCAGTAGAGAAAGCCAAAAACTGAGTGTCATGATAAGGCGAGAGACTGGTCACTATTCGAGAGGTCTCAAGTCCTTAAAGACTTTTTCTGCTTCGGGCGAGGAGTCGGCCTTGTCCGGCTTAGGTGTGTATAGCGCCCCAAATTCGGCCCTCCGAATACCAGGGGCTTCGCCAAAAATTTAAAATCATAGACGTCTATGGCTAAGTGGGAGTGATAAAGCATTATAGTCCGATTGCCTGGTTCGTTGCGCTGAGCACCTCCCTTGAAGGACCCAAAATTGGGGTAAATAGTGTTCAGATTTACCCCGAACACCCCAGTACTAGTTACATGGGGGCAGAAGCCGACGACTGGACAACTCTCAGATTTTATAAACGGTCGCACAGAAGGTAATATTTTAAATTAAGAAAGCGTCGCATGGCGCAAAAGAACTCGTTTCATATTACAGGATCACATGGGCATGTTCATTCAAAAATTACATCCTTGGCACACTCATATGCCACTAAGCGGGAGCCCTTCAGGACGCTCTCATAGTAATTCTCGGTGCAGCGATGCTCCTTGCCCTCCGGTGGCCCCTCCTTCACAAGCTTCACAGCGTCCAGCTTCGCCCAGTGAGCCTTCGCCCGGGCAAAAGCTTTGCGCGCACCTTCGATGCAGACGGACCGCTTGATGACCTCAAGCCGTAGGCAGGCTTCCACCAGCCGCCTCACCAGACCGAAGTAGCTGCCGTACAGGGGCTCGCCAGGCCACATCCGGACTATAAGGCCCCTCATGGCCTGTTTGGCCGCCTTGTGAAGTTCGACCAACTGCTTCATCTGGTGGCTCAAGGACACGGGGTGTTCGGTCCCAGTATACTGAGACCAGAACAACTTCTCCGTTGAGCTCCCCTCCTCAGCCCGGTAAAACTCCGTGGCATCCAGCACACTGCGGGGAAGATTTTCAAACGCTCCTGGAGAGCTCCGAACTCGGGTAAGAAAAAGGAAAGTATCCTTCACATGCTTGCTTTGCATATTGAATGCCTTACCCGCTGCTATCTTCTTCGCAGCATCAATCTCCTGGAGGGCCTTGTGGGCTTCGGCCTTGGTGCCCTGGACGCTTTCAAGCGCCTGCGCGAGCTCGGACTCTCGCGTCTTGGAGTCAAGGTCCAAGGACTCGTGCTTTTTGGCGAGAGCCTCGAGCTCTTGCTGCACCTCGCCCACTCGGGCTTCTTGTTTCTCTCGTTCAATGCGTTCATTGGCCCCTTTGTCTTCGGCCGCGGACAATGCCTTCCTCAGGGTCTCCACCTCGGTCGTGGCCCCTGAAAAATTCATGATGATCCTATTACTTTACACTGAACTTCTTTTTAACTATATAAACTGGGGTATATCTTACCTTTGCTCTCTTCGAGCTGCCCCTTGGTAAGGCCGAGCTCGTCCCTGGACCGCTTCAGGGCCTCCTTCAGCACAGAGACCTCCGCAGTACGTGCGGCAGCGGCCACCAGGGAAGCCTGCACATACACATAGACATACTCTAATTAGACTCCTGAGTTATCATTTGATACTCTATTCGGCTTTTCTTCACGAACGCCGAACAGAGCATCAGGGGCTATTATCTATGCGGTATTACTTTTATTTTTTGAATGCTTACCTCAATGCCTGTTAGGAGGCTGGCGCAAGCTTTGGTCAGTCTGTTTTTGGCGGACTGAACCTTCTTGACCATCGCACTCATGATAGTGCGGTGTTCTTCATCGATGGAAGCGTTGTGAAGCGCTTCTAGCAAGTTTTCCGATGCCTCTGGTTGGACAAAGGACATCGACATAGATGGTTGGCCCCCTGAGGGAGTCCTGGATTAGGGGGTCTCCGGACAGCCGGACTATCTCCATTGGCCAGACTGTTAGACTATGAAGATACAAGATTGAAGACTTCGTCTCGTGTCTGGATGGGACTCTACTTGGCGTGGAAGGCAAGCTAGGCAATACGAATATGGATATCTCCTCCTTTGTAACCGACCTTGTGTAACCCTAACCCTCTCTGGTGTCTATATAAACCGGAGGGTTTTAGTCCGTAGAACAACCATAACATACAATCATACCATAGGCTAGCTTCTAGGGTTTAGCCTTTCTGATCTCGTGGTAGATCTACTCTTGTAATACCCATATCATCAATATCAATCAAGCAGGATGTAGGGTTTTACCTCCATCAAGAGGGCCCGAACCTGGGTAAAACATCGTGTCCCCTGCCTCCTGTAACCATCCGGCCTAGACGCACAGTTCGGGACCCCCTACCCAAGATCCGTCGGTTTTGACACCAACATTGGTGCTTTCATTGAGAGTTCCTCTGTGCCGTCGCCACCAGGAAGGATGTCCCATCCCATCTTTAAAGACGGCACTATTGCTGAGGGAGCTTTGGCTATCAGCCAAACTCTTTGGTTAGGTGGCTTTCTTATGACCGCCTGTTCGGCCGCTGCGTCGACGACGATGACTTCTCGGGTCATCGAAAGCAATCTTCACGTCAACTCGGAACTCGCCGAGCAGTTAGATCCAATGGAGCTCTCTTCCCTGAATGAGCTCTTGGATAGCATCGCCGCCCTGGGAGTCGCTACAGACAATGATCAGATTGGGCGTAAACCCGATCTGAGAGAGATCAACTCTCCCCAGGTCACCCATCACGTTGCAGTGGTGGAGGAACAATGCGGCACCCCTTCATCTATCTTAAGGACTAGCTATGTCCGGATTCCCGATCCCTCCAAGCCGGATACCCGCGGAGGGGAGGACGTCACTCAAGGCCTGAACCTTGAATCAGGCAGCGGGCTAGATTTATCGAAAAACATCCAAGAATCCAAACTTCCGAGTTCAGAAACTCCTTGGCCCCTGAGTCTCAGATTGGGTGAGGATTCGGATTAAATTCGACCCACCCACCCAAACATACGCGATCTATCCCAAATTAGGCAAGAGCCCGAAGAAACAGTACACCATTACTGGGCCAGATTCCTCCTGGTTATGAACAGGATAATGGACTGCCGCGAGGAAGACGCAATTTCATTCTTCTGCAATAATTGCATGGACAAGGGAATCCTTAACGCCATAAGTCGTCGTGAAATTACATGCTTTGCCGACCTGGTGTCCATAGTACGAAAGTACTGTGTGATGGAAAGCACCTGGGAACCCGAAATAGAATTTTGGGATAATCCGGCCCTGAATACAAACCCAGTCCGAAACAAAAGGGTGCATTATCACAATACACCTGGGTTAACTACCAAAAAGCAAAAGCCCTCTACGGGGCAAGGAACCGTACTGGAGGGATGGCTCAACGGACCCTACAAAATTCATAGCACAGCGGATGCAATACCAACACACAGCCTTAGAGCATGTTGGATACTCTGGCAGGTGGCCAAAAGTGGCGAGGATCTACTCCTCCCAAAAACCACAGAACACCATCCCGTGGACAACAATACGGTGTTAACGGTCTTTGAGACCTTCGCATCAAATAATAGACGCAAGCGAACACTCCGCAGCATGGCCGAAATCTGCCACATAGCAGAAATAAATCCTTGGAGTGACACGGCTATTACCTTCAATGCCAGTGACGAACCCAAATTCCGAACAGCCCGAGCACTAGCCGCACTGGTCCTCAGTCCAATCGTGCACGGCTTTCGACTCACCAAGGTACTCATGGACGGCGGCAGCGGATTAAACCTCATCTATGAGGAAACTCTTCAAAAGATGGAAATAGACTGGAGCCGCATTGAGCAAAGTAGCACAATCTTTAGAGGAATCATCCCCAGTCAGGAAGCACGTCGTGCTGGGAAAATCACACTAGATGTGGTATTCAGCACGCCGGATAATTACAGGTTCGAAGAAATTACATTCCAAGTGGCCCCGTTCAGCAGCGGATACCACGCTCTACTAGGGCGGGAGGCGTTTACAATCTTCCAAGCCATACCCCATTACGGGTACATGAAGCTCAAAATGCCCGGGCCCAACGGAATCATCACTCTTGCTAGTGATCCGGACATAGCACTCCGCGCCGAAAATAAGACATCCGCACTGGCCCTCGAGGCACTATCCGAAGCCCTAGCGGCCGAGGAACTAACTGCGCTGCGCTCCATGGTGAACAGGGACGATGTGATACTCGACAAAAGATCCAAGTCCACCTCCTTTAAACCAGCAGACGAAATAGTCAAATTCCAAGTCCATCCAACGGACCCTACAAAAACAGCTTCCATCGGGGTACAATTAAACCCTGATGTCGACTCCGCACTGCGAGAGTTCCTACACGAGAACTAGGACATTTTTGCCTGGCACCCTTCAGACATGCCAGGAATCCCACGCAGACTGGCTGAGCATAGCCTAAATATCATAAAAGGATTCAAGCCAGTCAAGCAGGCTCTTCGACGTTTCTCCGAGCCTAAGAGACAAGCCATGGGAGAGGAACTAGCCAAGCTATTGGAGGCCGGATTCATCAGAGACATAAAACATCCGGACTGGCTAGCAAACCTGGTGATGGTACCAAAGAAGGACAAATCCTGGTGTTTGTGCATCGATTTAAAGGACCTTAACAAGGCCTGCCCAAAGGATCCCTTCCCCCTCCCCCGCATCGATCAAATCATCGATGCTACTGCAGGACACGATTCATTGTGTTTCCTCGACGCATACTCCGGCTACCATCAAATTAAAATGGCGGAGCCTGACCAAGCTGCAACGACATTCATCACACCATACGGCCCATTCTGCTTCAACACAATGCCCTTCGGGCTCAAGAACGCCGGTGCAACATATCAGCGCATGATTCAGACATGTCTGGCAAACCAGATCGGTAAAATAGTGGAGGCATATGTGGATGACGTGGTCGTTAAAACCAAGCATGTAGAAAATCTAGTAGATGACTTGAGGCTCACATTCGACAACCTCCGAGCATATGACATCAAGCTCAATCCGAAAAATGCGTCTTCGGCGTACCAGCCGGAAAGCTGTTGGGATTCATTGTCTCCAGTAGAGGTATTGAAGCTAATCCGGCCAAAATCCGAGCGTTGTCATAGTTGGCTACCCCAACAGACCTCAAGCAAATACAAAAATTGACTGGATGTGTGGCGGCTCTAAGCCGCTTTATCTCCCGCTTGGGAGAAAAGGCATTACCCCTTTATCGCCTCCTCTGGCGCACCGAACACTTCGAGTGGACGGATGCCGCCTCGGCCGGACTCAACGAAATAAAAGCCATATTGGCAACAAACCCAATCCTGGTCGCGCCAAACATTGGCGAACCAATGCTATTATACATTGCGGCAACTCATCAAGTAGTAAGCGCAGTGCTCGTCGTCGAGCGAGAAGTGGACGGACACAAATTCCCCCTTCAAAAGCCGGTTTACTATGTGTCCACTATCCTTACTCCATGCAAATCATGGTACCTGCATTATCAAAAGATAGCGTACGCGGTATTTATGGCATCCCGGAAGCTGCGACACTACTTTCAAGAGTGTTCGATAACGGTAGCCTCGGAAGTACCACTTAACGATATTATAAACAACCGCGACGCGACGGGCCGGATTGCCAAATGGGCCATTGAGCTCCTCTCGTTCGACATAACTTACAAGCCACGGCGAACTATTAAGTCGCAAGTTTTGGCTGACTTCATCGCTGAGTGGACGGAAGCCGAACTCCCTAAAGAGTACGACACATATTCAAACTGGATCATGCACTTCGACGGCTCCAAAATGTTGGCTGGTCTGGGGGCTGGCGTCGTTTTGACGTCCCCAACAGGAGACACCGTCCAATACGTACTACAGATAGTGTATACGGACTCCAACAACGTCGCCGAATATGAGGCCCTTCTACATGGTCTCCGGGTGGCAGTATCCATGGGAATTCAACGCCTAGAGGTGCGCGGGGATTCGAACCTCGCGATATCCCAAATAAATGGAGACTTTGATGCCAAGGATACGAAAATGGCAGCTTATCGCAATGCCGTCCTAAAAATGTCAGCTTGGTTCGAGGGGCTCGAATTTCACCACGTGGCTCGGGAGAACAATCAGGCGGCGGATATCCTCGCCTGCCTCGGCGCAAAACGCGACGCGGTCCCTCCCAACATATTTTTGGAAAGGCTTTTTAAGCCATCCATAGCATGGGAAGGGGACACTGGTAACAATAGTCCGAACCCGGCCAAAATACCCGACACCGAACTCTTTGACACAATCGGAGGCTCCGCCACCGAAATAACACAATCAGCCCACGAAATAATGGCCATTATTGCCCCGTGGACAGAACCATTCCTGGCCTACCTAACTAGACAGGAACTCCCGGAGGACCAAAATGAGGCACGCTGCATAGTGCGGTGATCCAAGGCCTACAGGGTCCATGAGGGAGAACTGTACAAAAAAGCGCTACCGGAGTCCTTCAAAGGTGCATCTCCGAAGAGGAAGGGCGGAACCTTCTGGCAGAAATTCACGCCGGACTCGGCGGTCATCACGCCGCAGCCTGGGCTCTTGTAAGCAAGGCCTTCCGTACAGGATTCTATTGGCCAACGGCCCGGGCAGACGCACAGGACTTGGTCCAACGTTGTGTCGGTTGCCAGCTATTTGCAAATCAAAGCCATATGCCACCCACCGCCCTCCAAACAATCCCCATTACATGGCCCTTCGTGATCTGGGGGCTTGACATGGTCGGACCCCTTAAAGGGGGAACCCATAAGAAAAAAATACTTATTGGTCATGGTGGATAAATTCACCAAATGGATAGAGGCTAAATCGGTTAAAACAGCCGAATCCGGACCGGTGATAGATTTCATATCCGGGGTTGTACACCGTTACGGCGTCCCCCACAGCATCATCAATGATAATGGCACGAACTTCATGGCCGACGAGGTAAAACTCTGGTGCAGCAAAATGGGTATCAAGCTCGACTATGCTTCAGTCTATCACCCACAAACCAACGGTCAAGTCGAACGAGAAAATGGTCTTATAATGAGCGGCATTAAACCCAGATTAGTACGCTCCTTAACGGAGTCTGACACGCACTGGGTAGAGGAGCTCGACTCCGTACTCTAGGGGCTGCGGACCACGCCAAATCGTAGTACCGGATATACACCGTTTTTTACGGTGTACGGCGCAGAGGCAGTCCTGCCCTGTGACATAATTCATGACTCACCTCGAGTGCGCATGTACGAAGAGAGAGAAGCCGAGCTCGATCGGCAGGACAATCTGGACACCTTGGAGGAAGAGCGCGACGTAGCCAAAGCCCGTTCCGCATTTTACCAGCAACAGGCCCACAGATACCAAACCAAAGAAGTACGGGCCAAAACTTATAACGTTGGCGAACTAGTTCGGCTGCCGGATAAGAAGAAGACCAAGCTCGAGCCCAAATGGGAAGGTCCCTTCATTATTGACCAAGTTCTGACCGGTGGAGCGTACCAACTGCGGGATGCATCGACTAGTCGACTCGAGCCGAACCCATGGAACGCAGCCAGGCTTCGAAGATTCTACGCCTAGCACCGGACTCTATGTTAGTCACCTCCCTTTGTCCATTTTCTGCATATGCATCATCTGTCTTGTTTCCCTTTCTTTCTTTTGTTTCTTAGGCCTTCAAGGGTCACCTTGTGCCTCACTCACACATTACAGATGTGCTAGCCGCACTCTCCATACCTGGGGGCTTCTTTCACAGAAGCTTAAATTATTTACCTAGGCCTCACGCCTCACACATGTGTTATACTTCCGCATGTACCTTTTTTCACCATTATATGCATCGATATGACTTAAGTTTTGGCCAAGCTGGGTTGCCTGGCTCTTGTATTTATGCCCTACGTTCCCGTTAATTTTGCTAGGAGATAAGGGGAGCACCTCTGCGATTGTTACCGCCGGGTCAGCCGGACGTGTACCTCAGACTGGGTGAAGCCGAAAGCTAGCGTTCTTAAGGGAATATTCGGTCGGTGAACAAAATATGACTTTTATTTATTATCCATATCTGCCCCCAGATGCTTTTTCTGCGCTTGTTATCGCAGTCCGGACATGCACTTTAGGGCATGCTCACCCAGGGAAAGGAACCCTTAACAGAACTATTCTCCCTGGAAGATGTTTCTTACTACCCATGTAATATAACATAACTAGTTGGGCACTTTTCTGATAAAGCACTAATGACCCCTACGCCTGGTCTCCACGCATGAACCGGTTCTTACATAACCGAGAGGGTATTCGGATACACTCCGGACTGTGTCACGACCGGTTTTCCAATAAAAATGTTTATTGAGAAACCAATCTTTTGAGTCCAGTATGGGAAAAATTCTCCTTACCGGTAGACAAATCCTTGATACAATAAGCCAGTAGCATAAAATATATTACAGGGTTGAGCTACGGTTGCTCAACCAAATTATTACAAACACGCCAATAATTATACATAATGGCGGACATGACACAGTGGTGTGGAGGCATACTACTGACTCGAGGATAGGGTGGTGGTGGAAAAACACAGCGGGGAGGGAGATACATGACTCTAAAACTGGCATCTCATCAAGCGTCGAGGTGGGGCTTGATGAATTTATTTGGTAGCGGAAGCGGATATAATGCAGTGACCAAATCCAGGGTCGCACGAGACTGACTGGGACTCCTCTAGGCGTCGGACTCGCTATCAAATTCTTCATCCATGAGATCGCCTTCGTCAGCATCTGGCCAAATCAACAAGCCAGTGAGTACTTTGAAAGTACTCGCAAGACAGTTCAGACATAAAAAAGATATAACAAATGCATGCATGAATGCGTCATGATTAATTCACCAATGTACATTCAAAAATTAGCATAACGAAGTAAGTAAAAAGGGAAACGGCGGTAGTCCGCCTGAAATCCCAACAAAACATAAATGAACGACACCACAAAAGCTTTAAAAGAATGCCACAGTCGGACGTCGGGGCGACATCACATAAAGGGCTTTAAAAGAAATGCCACAGTCGGACGTCGGCGATCACAGAAAGGGCTTTAAAAGAAATGCCACAGTCGGGCGTCTTAGCGACACCACATAAAGGGCTTTAAAAGAAATGCCACAGTCGGACGTCGGGCGACATCACAGAAAGGGCTTTAAAAGAAATGCCACAAATGCCACAGTCGGACGTCGGGGCGACATCACAGAAAGGGCTTTAAAAGAAATGCCACAGTCGGGCGTCTTAGCGACACCACATAAAGGGCTTTTATTCACAAGGAAGTAATGCTCATAATAAATATTCAATTCATGAAAATAAACGGGTTAGTCCATCCACAGGAATAATCATTTAACCGGACTTAGCACTCATGCGATTCACCGGAGTCTCTGTCATCAAACTGGCACTTGTCAGGATAAGATAATACTGAACTTGGACATGGAATAGATGATTCAAGGAATATATGACTCTGCAGAGTTTGTACAAAAAATTTCCCACAGCCAACGGATTTCCGTAGTCACGAAGAACTAGTTCCGTTTACAGTATTTCGGAAGAAAACACAGCTAACCAGTACACACCCATCCTACCTCTCGATGCTAGGAATCACCCTAGACATCGTCCAAGAAAAACTTTTGAGACGGGGAGATCACAATCTCGAATAGCATGGGATCAAATTTATATACGCGCGCTCTAAGGGGTGCCCCCCTCTCGGTCCCAACCGGAAACACCCATGCCCCCTGACCGGATGACTGGCTTTAATCCAGGGCCATGGAACCATCATCCCGGCCTCTCCTTTTGGTGTGTACCAGGAAAGCGGTTTGCAACTTACTAAGCCATATTCCTTGCGGAAAACATGTGGTAGTACAGGGAAGGAAATGGGAGGAACTAGACCGATACGGTTTGACATTGTAGTCATACAGCCTGGCATAAGACTGGCATGCTACAACACTGCCATCTTACCCATCCTCATGCCAACACATGGCCATTCATACTCACATCCATCCACTTATGGATCATCGAACTCACTTACCTCAACAATGTATGGAAATAACGTTCATCGGTATGCTCAACAACATGCCATGAGACTAACTAAATGCATAACATGCCAAGACACTCATCATATCAAAAGTTCAAACATGCTTGCCTGGTTCGGAGTAGTCGGAGCCTGGCTCGGTGAAGTTCGCGGCTCCGTCACCTCCTTCGGTATCTACGGTATAAAGAAAATATATGCGCTATCGTAAATACCAAGAGGTGCACAAAAAGTATTCCAAATATTTTTCAAATAAATCTGATAAAAAACTAGACAAAATTTTAAAGAGGACAGAAAGAGAATCAATCAAAAATACTTTCATGTTTAAAAGTTATAAAGGTTTTTGTCCAGGGACTCATCTGTAATGAAACAGAAGGTTTCCAGGGGCTAGCTTATAAAAACAGAAAGCGCTTCGGTAGCGACTACGCCAGCCCAGAGGGAAAGCGCATTTGGCAGAAGACGTTTTCAGAAAACTCTTCGCTCAGACAAGATAGAGAGGCTGACAGGCGGGTCCCGCCCGTCAGGTTTGAATGTTCAAACGGGGTGGCAGAGTTCGCCGGTGCCCGAGAGCCGCGGTGGTCGCCGGCGGCGATCCACGGCGAGGCAGGGAGATCGGAGGGTACCTCCGTGTTCAGGGCGCCCTTCCGCGTCGGTTGGTGGTGGTGGTGACGGTCGGCGAGCACCACGTCGACGGCGAGCCTCGCTCCGGCGGACGGCGGCTCGGGTGGTCGTGGGACTCGTCGGAGGGAGCTGCGAAGGCCAAATTGAGGAGGGGGTTAGCTTACTGGGTGCTAGAGGGGGCTACTGACGGGGTTTGGGCGCCGGAGGCGGCCTCACCGGAGCGAATCGAGGTGGAGGCCGAGGCGGATCGGGGCGGCCGGAGTCGGGGGAGGAGACCTCCTCGAGGTCCTCCTGGTGGCTTGGCAGGGTCTTGGAGAGGTGCAGTGAGGGTGTGGGGGTCGTGAGCGAGCTCGGGGTCCTTTTTATAGGCGGTGGCCGTGAACGGGGATCTCCGGTGAAGGTTACGGCGGCGCAGAGCTTGGTCGGGGAGGTTTTGGGAGTTGGGCGTCATCACGGAGGTCCACCGGTTCCATTTAGGTGCTAACCAGGCTTGGATTTGGTGCTTAGGGCGAGCTCGACAGAACGGGGCAGCGCGGGCCCGTCGGCGGCAGGGAGCACGTTCCGTGCTTGCCGGGCCACGGCGACGGTGCCACGGGCGTGCGCTGGCATGCATGAGCCACGCGGATAGCAGAGGAGTGTTGGGCGGCGCCGAACGGCGTTGAGCCACCGTTCTGTTCCCTGTCGGCCGCTACGGTGGTTCGGCCGCCGCAAGACACGCCGGCGCAGGCGGGCCAGGGCGCCGCCGACGCCGGGAAGGCGCCAAGCGCACGTGTGGTGCTCCAGACAGGGGGAAGAGGCGGCGAGGAACGTGCCAAGGGCACTGTCTACGCGTGATTGAAACTGACGACCGAAAACGACACTGAACTCTGAATTTTTCTGAATATGAACAGCAACAGTGCACGCCAAGTGTTCAACAGAATGAATTTGGCATCTGGGGATTTTTCCTTGAGCTGATTTTTGGTGGAGTGGCTACTCATTGCTCCAGTAGGCTGCCTGAATTTTGGTTGAATTTTTGGAGAAGTGTAGATATGAATTTCACCAAATTTGGCAAATCTGGTCCAAACTTGCAGAGACTGAATTTTGAAAAAATTGAAAAGAGGAGGAGTGGATCAAGATGGTTCTGGGTTGTGGGTACAAAGGACTATCCAGGAGAGTTGGTTTGAGGTCAAAACTCAAATGCAAAAGGGTACTTGCTTTGAAATTCTCTCAGGCTCCAAATAATTTGCAGAAATGATTTGAGGGGAAAAATAATTAGAATAAAATCCAAAACTTGCTTGGATTAGTTGGGACAGATAACTTAGGTTGATTACAAGGAGGAGGGGAGGTTTTGGAGGGGTTTTACCACATGGGCAAAATACAAAGTCATGGGTGGTTTCCAAGATATGAAAATCCCAAATTTTTCCTAGAGTTTCTTTTTAAAAGAAAAAGATTAAACTCCAAAAATAATTTGAGAGGGAACCAACAGAGAAGAAGTTTCAAAAGATCAAACACCATAGTTTGAAGAAAAATAAAATCCTTGCCAAAGAAAAGGAAGTTTTTAAGAGGAAGGATTTCTGGAAAAGAAATTTTAAATGCCCTCTTAAAAAAATCCAACAAAGTTTGTGATGAAAACCAATTAAAATTTTTGGAGTGTCACAGACTGTTGGGTCCCGAGGTTAAAGCGAAAAGGTCCGCCACGACAAACGATCTACAATCCGGCTAGAAGGCATTATACATGTCACTTTAAAATTACATAGTTAATTTGACTGGTTGAATTCCTCTTCAATACCATCCAACAGGCTGTCTAGTCTACAGTCCTGTTGGGAATACTTTATGGCCAATTCTACTTGGCCATACACTAAGCTCACAGGGATCTCCTTCCCATCGGGCCCGACAAGTCCGACTTCGGCCATGTGGTTCGGGTCAGCCTTCGTGTAACGTGTCTTCACCATCGCCCAGGCTTCCCTGGCGCCCTGAC
Organism: Triticum urartu; assembly: GCF_003073215.2. NCBI lineage: Eukaryota > Viridiplantae > Streptophyta > Magnoliopsida > Poales > Poaceae > Triticum > Triticum urartu. The sequence goes on along the minus strand of NC_053026.1, from coordinate 167,125,313 downwards.
GGCAGGCCGATATCTTCCATAATCGGAAGCGCCACCGCGCTCCCTTTAGCTTTTCTACAAGCTCTCCAAGGCCTTCAGGTATGGAGACGGATGGCCACAAGGCCTGGGCGACGCTTTGCATCACCTGCCGAACTTGTTCGTGCAGCTGTGAGAGCTCGGGAAGAAGGTCACCCGTTGAACCGGGCATTTCCTCGGCAGGACGACCTGTTAACATACCTACAAACATAACTCTGTCAGCTAGCTTCCTCGGCGAACTCTCTTTCAAAGTTCGTTCAAGCACTTACTAAATATGCCGCGTCGAAGCCGCCGATTCTCCTTAACAGAGTCCGACAGTTGGGCGCGAACATCTTGTAGTTCCACGCCCAGCTTGGTGTTGGCATCTTGGAGATCATTTTTCTCCTGCCTCACCCTCGTAAGCATGTTCTCGCCGGCCTTTAGCTGGCGTATAAGCTGTTGCTTCTCCGGATTTACTCCAGCGTCATCTGCAATTTTATCATCAGATCCGCATATACGCCGCATTGTATATGATACTTATCATTCAAAAGATACGTTACCAGAGGGGGTCTCTTTGGGCTCCCCTGCTGCGGCCAGTGCGGCCTGAAGTTGGGCTTTGCACTCTTCCAGCTCCTGGGATAGTTGAGTATTCTTTTCTGTAAGAACCTGCATAACAAATGATCCTTAAATCAGTTATCCTAACTGTTTCATGTCTCAGGGGCTACTGATATATATAATCATCAAATTTTCTCACCCGTATGTCTTTTACATACTGCTCCGTAGCTCTGGCTAGACCATTTTGAGCGGCACGGAGGTGCGCGTCTCCCGAGTTGAAGGCATCCAATGCCTCTTGGGAGAAACAAACGTCATGAAGAACAGTCCGGCGACGCCTGTGGTTCATGGCACTTTCCACCTTGGAATGGGTGGCAGACAGTTTATCCGCATCCTTTGTCGGAGGAGCACCCGGCGCACGCCTTGTATTCGTTCCCACCTCCGAATCCGGCCTTGGAGCCTGGCTTGTGGAGGCGCGATTGGCAGCCTCTCCAGGTATAGTCCGGCGAGCGCTCTTTTTCCTGAAAAAGAAGGCATGGGCGTCAGTATGCCTCTGAGAATAATGGCTTGCAATAAAGACGGCGCGCCGTACCGCTTCACCGGTGTCTCAATCCGGACTGCGGGTCTTTTCAGCCCGCCGGCCTCGCGGCCCCCTGTTGGCTGGTTGCCACAGGCTCGACCTTCTGCCTCGAGGACCTCCCCTGCAAAACACGGCTGTTATACGGAGATCAATAAACACGCAAGGACGGATCCCTTTTTGAAGTGCTGGGACTTCGGTCTCAGTCACCTGTGAGGCTGGAAGTGTCCCAGGGTAATCGGCCGTAATGGCCACCAAGGCGTTGTCATCGCTCGATTGGTAAAATACCCCATCAATCAACTTCACAGATATGTCCGGATCCTCTTGGGAGGCCGAGTCAAGGGGCTGCTCCGGGTCTTCGGGTTGTGGAGGAGGGCTGTTTATCTCCCTTACGGCCTGGCGCAACTCCTGCGATAAAATCGCTAGACTGAATACTTAACTATGGGAATATGAAACAGATGGGCAAGAAAAAGAGTCTGCTTACCCAGCTCGGAGGATTGTACATGGAAAATCCGCCCTGCGGGTTGACACGGAGGAATTCCTCCTCTTCTCCCTTGTACAAAGTGGATAAGATCTTTGTTAGATCAGCAACCGATTTCGGACCTTTACGGCCGCAGCAGGTAGCGTCATCCTCCCCGTTGAAATCCCACATGGGGTGGCCTCTATACTGAACCGGCTGCACCCCCCGCATGATGCATGTGGCCATGACCTCGATCATGGTCAATCCGGATCGAGCTAAAAAACTTATCTGGCTCATCAGGTAAAGAACGTCCCGGTCATCTTCCTCCTGGGGGCTCCGTGGACGCCAGCTCCGGCGCTTCTTTAAAGGGGCGTTGTTGAACTCAGGGAGGCCGATCCGAATAGGGTCCAGGAGGGGGACGTCTTCTATATAAAACCATTCTGAAGGCCAGTCTTCGGACGTCTTCTTTGGGGTTCTGGATAGATATCCGGTCCTGGCAATACGCCGCACTTCGGCTCCGCCCACTTGATATATTAGCCCCTCCTGAGAACGGGGCACCAGGCAGAACAACTTCTTCCACAACGCGAAATGGGCCTCACAGCCCAAAAACAGCTCGCAAAGGGCTACGAAGCCCGCGATATGCAATATGGAGGCAGGCGTAAGGTTGTGCAACTGGAGGCCATAGAACTCCAGGAGCCCCCGGAGAAACGGATGAATTGGAATCCGAGCCCTCTTACCAAATAAGGGACAAGGTATACCCGCTCTCCCTTGGAGGGATTGGGAAGGCTCTCCGCTTGCTCTCCGCCATTATAGGTGGCGAGCCCGGCTCGAACCGGGACCATGCATGCTGGGGGAAGGAATCCCTTGGCCTGAAGCATCACTAATTTGTCGTGAGGGACAGAACATCTCTCCCAATCTCCGGGCTTGGGGCTAGGGGAGCGAGAGGAGGAGCTGCGTCGACCGACCATGTTGGAATGGATCTCTGTCGAATACGCTCCGATGAAGGCTCGCCAAGGGGGGATGGTGTGATTTGGATCTAAATCCTCATCTCTTTAAATAGGTAGCTCACTTGCACAACTAGGGGGGTAAAAGTAAAAACACCCTGGCTCTTCGCATTTGCTCGACACGTGGAAAGTGGCCATTATTGGGTGTGGAAGCCAAGGAGTGCAACATTCACAAGAAGCCAGACACTATTTCGACAGGTACACAGAATCTGGAGAGGAACCCGCCTTGCAATGCCGAAGACAATACTGCGCGCCGGACTCATCATCATTGAAGCCTGGTTCGGGGGCTACTGAGGGAGTCCTGGATTAGGGGGTCTCCGGACAGCCGGACTATCTCCATTGGCCGGACTGTTAGACTATGAAGATACAAGATTGAAGACTCCGTCTCGTGTCCGGATGGGACTCTACTTGGCGTGGAAGGCAAGCTAGGCAATACGAATATGGATATCTCCTCCTTTGTAACCGACCTTGTGTAACCCTAACCCTCTCTAGTGTCTATATAAACCGGAGGGTTTTAGTCCGTAGAACAACCATAACATACAATCATACCATAGGCTAGCTTCTAGGGTTTAGCCTTTCTGATCTCGTGGTAGATCTACTCTTGTAATACCCATATCATCAATATCAATCAAGCAGGACGTAGGGTTTTACCTCCATCAAGAGGGCCCGAACCTGGGTAAAACATCGTGTCCCCTGCCTCCTGTAACCATCCGGCCTAGACGCACAGTTCGGGACCCCCTACCCGAGATCCGCCGGTTTTGACACCGACGCCCCCCTTAATGGGGGACCGCCTGCCAGAGTCCGGAACCATTGAAGGTTCCGGCGCAGTGTCCGGCTGGGGCCCGAACTCGAAGCCCATAGGAGCCTCGTTCCCTTGGTACCCAGGGTCCGGGAGGTCGACGTGAGGCGCCCCCAGGATCACCTCCCCTTAGGTCGGTCCTTTTGAGACACCACCTCGGCATTGTCCGTAGGGCGAGGGGTGGAAGCCGTCGGAGGAGAACCGTTGTTCATATCCGATGATCCCAAAGAGCCGCTCAACAAGGGTACGTCGAGATGAGCTCGGGCCAGACTGCATAATCATGTTCGGCATGAGCAAAGGCAGTACAATAAAACACACCATAAAGTACTATGGTGTCCGGACACTTACGACTTCACCATAGGCTTGTCCCGGGGTAGCCACTCGTCGCCGCTGTCGGCGGCCGTTGTGGCACAGTCCGGAGGGAGGGGCTTTCCCTTCTTGGACCCTTCGGCCTCCCCAGATGGGTCGTCCTTCCTTTTCTTGTCTTCCCCGGCTGGGGGGGAGAACTTTTATCCTCCTCCTCGTTTCCGTGGGAGGAGTGCGTGTCGGACTCATCGGATGATGAGTCCGATGGAACCTTGTGCCGGAGACCCTTTCGGGTCCCCGCTGCCTTCTTCTTGGCCTTCTTTTTCGGCACCTCGTAAGGTGCCGTAGTCAGCATCTTCATTAGAAGAGCGTTTGCAGGATCTTCAGGCAGGGGGGCTGGACAATCAAGCTGCTCCGCCGTCTTTATCCAGTCCTATTAGTGACATGAAAGCTTAGATCCAGCACATAACTCAACCAGGGCAAATAAATACCCTGAGAGATATAAAAGCCTACCCGATGGGCATGGTGCTTTGCGCTGAGTCCGCGGTCCTCGGTGAGGGAGGGAGGCATCTCGGCGCCCTTGAACAGCACCCTCCAGACGTCCTCGTGCGTCGTGTCGTAGAGCTCTCGCAGTGTCTGGTGCTGGGCCGAGTCGAACTCCCACAAAACAAATGCTCGTTGTTGGCACGGAAGGACCCGGCGGAAGAGCATAACCTGGACCACGTTGACGAGCTTGATTTTCTTGTTCGTCATGTTCTCGATGCAGGTTTCGAGTCCGGTCAGCTCTATCGAAGAACCCCAGGACAGGCCCTTCTTTTTCCAGGAGATGAGCCGCGTGGGGATTCCGGATCAAAATTTGGGGGCCGCCGCCCAGTTGGAGTCACGCGGGTCGGTGATGTAGAACCACCCCGATTTCCACCCCTTTATGGTATCCACGTAGGTACCCTCGAGCCAGGTGACATTAGGCATCTTGCCCACCATGGCGCCTCCGCATTCTGCTTGCTGGCCACCCACCACCTTCGGTTTGACATTGAAGGTTTTCAGCCATAGGCCGAAGTGGGGCCTGATGCGGAGGAAGGCCTCGCACATGACGATAAACGCCGAGATGTTGAGGATGAAGTTGGGGGCCAGATCATGAAAATCCAGCCCGTAGTAGAACATGAGCCCGCGGACAAACAGGTGGAGAGGAAATCCCAGTCCGCGGACGAAATGGGTAAGAAAAACTACCCTCTCATGGGGTTCAGGCGTTGGGACGATCTGCCTCGCATTCGGCAGCCGGTGCGCGATATTCACAGCTAGGTATCCGGCTTCCCGTAACTTTTTGATGTCCTCCTCCGTGACGGAGGAGACTATCCACTTTCCTCCTGCTCCGGACATGATTGGAGTGGTTTGAGAAGAAGAACACGAGCTTGGGCGCTAGAGCTCGGGTGTGCGGGAATGGGAAAGCGAGAAGGTAGAAGGCGTGGGTGAAAAAATTAAATCTTTGCCCCTTTATAAGGGCGGAGGAGGCGATGAGTCTCCCCAATTGCCTGGCAAAACCGCTTATTCCCCAGGCGTCGTAATTGATAGCGCGGTTGGGTTACCCACGTCTGTATTTATGAGAATCCCGTGATAAAGGGAACACGATCTCTGCTTTGACAAGACGTATCAAGAAAACCGCCTCGCGATATGTGCGGAGCTGGTTGAGAAAAGCGGTTCGAATAATAGCCGGGCCATGGTGTGATGTCATGCTGTCAAAACGGGTCAGCAGATTAGATTTGTGGAAATATTATTCTCTCTACGGTGGTATGTGGAACTTATTTTGCAGGGTCGGATACTATCCTTGCATTCAAGCTATTCCATGGTGTATTTGGAGGAGGAATCCACCTTGCAATGCCGAAGACAACACTGCATGTTGGACTCATCGTCATTGAAGCCTGGTTCAGGGGCTACTGAGGGAGTCCTGGATTAGGGGGTCTCCGGACAGCCGGACTATATCCTTTGGCCGGACTGTTGGACTATGAAGATACAAGATTGAAGACTTCGTCACGTGTCCGGATGGGACTCTACTTGGCGTGGAAGGCAAGCTAGGCAATACGGATATGTATATCTCCTCCTTTGTAACCGACCTTGCGTAACCCTAGCCCCCTCCAGTGTCTATATAAACCGAAGGGTTTTAGTCCGTAGGACAAGATACAATTATACCATAGGCTAGCTTCTAGGGTTTAGCCTCTCTGATCTCGTGGTAGATCAACTCTTGTAATACTCATATCATCAAGAACAATCAAGAAGGAAGTAGGGTTTTACCTCCATCAAGAGGGCCCGAACCTGGGTAAACATCATGTCCCCTGCATCCTGTTACCATCCGCCTTAGACGCACAGTTCGGGACCCCCTACCCGAGATCCGCCGGTTTTGACACCGACAGGGAATGCAACCCGGCAACTGTTGGAAATATGCCCTAGAGGCAATAATAAAAGCTTTATTATTATATTTCCTTGTTCATGATAATTGTCTTTATTCATGCTATAATTTTATTATTCGGAAATCGTAATACATGTGTGAATAACAGACACCAACATGTCCCTAGTAAGCCTCTAGTTGACTAGCTCGTTGATCAACAGATAGTCATGGTTTCCTGACTATGGACATTGGATGTCATTGATAACGAGATCACATCATTAGGAGAATGATGTGATGGACAAGACCCAATCCTAAACATAGCACAAGATCGTATAGTTCGTTTGCTGGAGTTTTCCGATGTCAAAGTATCTTTTCCTTAGACCATGAGATCGTCTAACTCCCGGATACCGTAGGAGTGCTTTGGGTATACCAAACATCACAACGTAACTGGGTGACTATAAAGGTAGACTACGGGTATCTCCAAAAGTGTCTGTTGGGTTGACATGGATCAAGACTGGGATTTGTCACTCCGTATGACGGAGAGGTATCACTGGGCCCACTCGGTAATGCATCATCATAATGAGCTCAAAGTGACCAAGTGTCTGGTCACGGGATCATGCATTACGGTACGAGTAAAGTGACTTGCCGGTAACGAGATTGAACGAGGTATTGGGATACCGACGATCGAATCTCGGGCAAGTAACATATCGATTGACAAAGGGAATTGCATACGGGGTTGATTGAATCCTTGACATCGTGGTTCATCCGATGAGATCGTCGTGGAGCATGTGGGAGCCAACATGGGTATCCAGATCCCGCTGTTGGTTATTGCCCGGAGAGTCGTCTCGGTCATGTCTGCTTGTCTCCCGAACCCGTAGGGTCTACACACTTAAGGTTCGGTGACGCTAGGGTTGTGAAGATATGTATATGCAGTAACCCGAATATTGTTTGGAGTCCCGGATGAGATCCCGGACGTCACGAGGAGTTCCGGAATGGTCCGGAGGTAAAGAATTATATATAGGAAGTGCTGTTTTGGCCATCGGGACAAGTTTCGGGGTCACCGGTATTGTACCGGGACCACCGGAAGGGTCCCGGGGGTCCACCGGGTGGGGCCACCTATCCCGGGGGGCCCCATGGGCTGAAGTGGGAGGGAACCCAGCCCAAAGTGGGCTGGGGCGCCACCCCCCAAGGGCCCATGCGGCTAGGGTTGAGGGGAAACCCTAGAAGGGGCGCCCCCTTGCTTGGGGGGCAAGCCCCCCACCCTAGGCCGCCGCCCCCCCTAGTAGATGCCATCTACTAGGGCCGGCGCCCCCCCCTTGGCACCCCTATATATAGTTGAGGAGAGGGGAGGACTTCATACCTGAGCTTTGGCGCCTCCCTCTCTCCCCGTTACGTCTCTCCCTCGTAGTATAGGCGAAGCCCTGCTACTGTGACGCCCTGCATCCACCACCACGCCGTCGTGCTGCTGGATCTTCATCAACCTCTCCTCCCCCTTGCTGGATCAAGAAGGAGGAGACGTCTCCCGTCCCGTACGTGTGTTGAACGCGGAGGTGCCGTCCGTTCGGCGCTTGGTCATCGGTGATTTGGATCAGGGCAAGTACAGCTCCATCATCCCCGTTCTCTTGAACGCTTCCGCTCGCGATCTACAAGGGTATGTAGATGCACTCTCCTCTCATTGCTAGTTGACTCCATAGATTGATCCTGGTGAAACGTAGGAAAATTTTTTGTTTTCTGCAACGTTCCCCAACAGTGGCATCATGAGCTAGGTCTATGCATAGTTACTATGCACGAGTAGAACACAAAGTAGTTGTGGGTGTCGATATTGTCAATTTGCTTGCCGTTACTAGTCTTATCTTGATTCGGCGGCATCGTGGGATGAAGCGGCCCGGACCAACCTTACACGTACGCTTACATGAGACCGATTCCACCGACTGACATGCACTAGTTGCATAAGGTGGCTGGCGGGTGCCTGTCTCTCCCACTTTAGTCGGATCGGATTTGATGAACAGGGTCCTTATGAAGGGTAAATAGAAATTGGAAATTCACGTTGTGGCTTTTACGTAGGTAAGAAAACGTTCTTGCTAGAACCCTATTGCAGCCACGTAAAACTTGCAACAACAATTAGAGGACGTCTAACTTGTTTTTGCAGCTAGTGTCATGTGATGTGATATGGCCAAAGTTATGATGAATGATGAATGATATATATGTGATGTATGAGATCATGTTCTTGTAATAGGAATCACGACTTGCATGTCGATGAGTATGACAACCAGCAGGAGCCATAGGAGTTGTCTTTATTTTTGTATGACCTGCGAGTCATTGAGAAACGCCATGTAAATTACTTTACTTTATTGCTAAACGTGTTAGCCATAGTAGTAGAAGTAATAGTTGGCGAGCAACTTCATGGAGACACGATGATGGAGATCATGATGATGGAGATCATGGTGTCATGCCGGTAACAAGATGATCATGGAGCCCCAAGATGGAGATCAAAGGAGCTATATGATATTGGCCATATCATGTCACTATTATTTGATTGCATGTAATGTTTATCATGTTTTTGCATCTTGTTTACTTAGAACGACGGTAGTAAATAAGATGATCCCTCATAATAATTTCAAGAAAGTGTTCCCCCTAACTGTGCGCCGTTGCGACAGTTCGTTGTTTCGAAGCACCACGTGATGATCGGGTGTGATAGATTCCAACGTTCACATACAACGGGTGTAAGACAGATTTACACATGCAAACACTTAGGTTGACTTGACGAGCCTAGCATGTACAGACATGGCCTCGGAACACAGAAGACCGAAAGGTTGAGCATGAGTCGTATAGAAGATACGATCAACATGAAGATGTTCACCGATGTTGACTAGTCCATCTCACATGATGATCGAACACGGCCTAGTTAACTCGGATCATGTTATACATAGAGGACTGGAGGGATGTCTATCTGAGTGGGAGTTCATTGAATAATTTGATTAGATGAACTTAATTATCATGAACTTAGTCTAAAATCTTTACAACATGTCTTGTAGATCAAATGGCCAATGTTGTCCTCAACTTCAACGCGTTCCTAGAAAAAACCAAGCTGAAAGACAATGGCAGCAATTATACGGACTGGGTCCGGAACCTGAGGATCATCCTCATAGCTGCAAAGAAAGATTATGTCCTAGAAGCACCGCTAGGTGACGCACCCGTCCCACAGAACCAAGACGTTATGAACGCTTGGCAGACACGTGCTGATGATTACTCCCTCGTTCAGTGCGGCATGCTTTACAGCTTAGAACCAGGGCTCCAAAAGCGTTTTGAGCGACACGGAGCATATGAGATGTTCGAAGAGCTGAAAATGGTTTTCCAAGCTCATGCCCGGGTCGAGAGATATGAAGTCTCCGACAAGTTCTTCAGCTGTAAGATGGAGGAAAATAGTTCTGTCAGTGAGCACATACTCACAATGTCTGGGTTGCATCACCGCTTGACTCAGCTGGGAGTTAATCTCCCGGATGACGCGGTCATTGACAGAATCCTTCAGTCGCTTCCACCAAGCTACAAGAGCTTTGTGATGAACTTCAATATGCAGGGGATGGAAAAGATCATTCCTGAAGTATTTGCAATGCTGAAATCAGCAGAGGTAGAAGTCAAAAAGGAACATCAAGTGTTGATGGTGAATAAAACCACTAAGTTCAAGAAAGGCAAGGGTAAGAAGAACTTCAAGAAGGACGGCAAGGGAGTTGCCGCGCCCGGTAAGCAAGCTGCTGGGAAGAAGCCAAAGAATGGACCCAAGCCCGAGACTGAGTGTTTTTATTGCAAGGGAAGTGGTCACTGGAAGCGGAACTGTCCCAAATACTTAGCGGACAAGAAGGCCGGCATCACGAAAGGTATATGTGATATACATGTAATTGATGTGTACCTTACCAGTACTCGTAGTAGCTCCTGGGTATTTGATACCGGTGCGGTTGCTCACATTTGTAACTCAAAGCAGGAGCTGCAGAATAAGCGGAGACTGGCGAAGGACGAGGTGACGATGCGCGTCGGGAATGGTTCCAAGGTCGATGTGATCACCTTCGGCACGCTACCTCTACATTTACTTACGGGATTAGTTTTAAACCTTAATAATTGTTATTTAGTGCCAGCTTTGAGCATGAACATTGTATCAGGATCTTGTTTAATTCGAGATGGCTACTCATTTAAATCTGAGAATAATGGTTGTTCTATTTATATGAGAGATATGTTTTATGGTCATGCTCCGATGGTGAATGGTTTATTCTTAATGAATCTCGAGCGTAATGCTACACATATTCATAGTGTGAATACCAAAAGATGTAAGGTTGATAATGATAGTCCCACATACTTGTGGCACTACCGCCTTGGTCACATAGGTGTTAAACGCATGAAGAAGCTCCATGCAGATGGACTTTTAGAGTCTCTTGATTACAAATCATTTGACACGTGCAAACCATGCCTCATGGGTAAAATGACCCAGACTCTATTCTCAGGAACAATGGAGCGAGCAACCAACTTATTGGAAATCATACATACTAATGTGTGCGGTCCAATGAGTGTTGAGGCTCGCGGTGGCTATCGTTATGTTCTCACCCTCACTGATGACTTGAGTAGATATGGGTATGTCTACTTAATGAAACACAAGTCTGAGAGCTTTGAAAAGTTCAAGGAATTTTAGAGTGAGGTTGAGAATTAACTTGACAGGAAAATCAAGTTCTTGCGATCAGATCGTGGGGGAGAATACTTGAGTCACGAATTTGGCACACACTTAAGAAAATGTGGAATAGTTTCACAACTCACGCCGCCTGGAACACCTTAGCGTAATGGTGTGTCCGAACATCGTAATCGCACTCTATTAGATATGGTGCGATCTATGATGTCTCTTACCGATTTACCGCTATCATTTTGGGGCTATGCTTTAGAGACTGCCGCATTCACTTTAAATAGGGCTCCGTCGAAATCCATTGAGACGACGCCGTATGAATTATGGTTTGGGAAGAAAGCTAAGCTGTCGTTTCTAAAAGTTTGGGGATGCGATGCTTATGTCAAGAAACTTCAACCTGAAAAGCTCGAACCCAAGTCGGAAAAATGCGTCTTCATAGGATACCCTAAAGAAACTGTTGGGTATACCTTCTACCTCAGATCCGAAGGCAAGATCTTCGTTGCCAAGAAAGGATCCTTTCTAGAGAAGGAGTTTCTCTCGAAAGAAGTAAGTGGGAGGAAAGTAGAGCTTGATGAAGTACTGCCTCTTGAACCGGTAAGTGGCGCAGCTCAAGAAAATGTTCCTGAGGTGCCTGTACCGACTAGAGAGGAAGTTGATGATGATGATCATGAAACTTCAGATCAAGTTGCTACTGAACTTCGTAGGTCCACAAGGACACGTTCCGCACCAGAGTGGTACGGTAACCCTGTCTTGGAAATCATGTTGTTAGACAAGGTGAACCTTCAAACTATGAAGAAGTGATGGCGGGCCCAGATTCCAACAAATGGCTGGAAGCCATGAAATCCGAGATAGGATCCATGTATGAAAACGAAGTATGGACTTTGATTGACTTGCCCGTTGATCGGCGAGCCATAGAAAATAAATGGATCTTTAAGAAGAAGACAAACGTGGATGGTAATGTGACCATCTATAAAGCTCGGCTTGTCGCTAAGGGTTATCGACAAGTTCAAAGGGTTGACTACGATGAGACTTTCTCACCCGTAGTGTAGTTGAAGTCCGTCCGAATCATGTTAGCAATTGCCGCATTCTATGATTATGAGATATGGCAAATGGACGTCAAAACGGCATTCCTTAATGGTTTCCTTAAGGAAGAATTGTATATGATGCAGCCGGAAGGTTTTGTCGATCCTAAGAATGCTGACAAGGTGTGCAAGCTCCAACGCTCGATTTATGGGCTGATGCAAGCATCTCGGAGTTGGAACATTCGCTTTGATGAGATGATCAAAGCGTTTGGGTTTATGCAGACTTATGGAGAAGCCTGCGTTTACAAGAAAGTGAGTGGGAGCTCTGTAGCATTTCTCATATTATATGTAGATGATGTACTTTTGATGGGAAATGATATAGAACTTTTGGACAGCATTAAGGCCTACTTGAATAAGAGTTTTTCAATAAAGGACCTTGGAGAAGCTGCTTATATATTAGGCATCAAGATCTATAGAGATAGATCAAGACTCCTCATAGGTCTTCCACAAAGCACATACCTTGATAAGATATTGAAGAAGTTCAATATGGATCAGTCTAAGAAGGGGTTCTTGCCTGTGTTGCAAGGTGTGAAATTGAGCTCAGCTCAATGTCCGACCACGGCAAAAGATATAGAAGAGATGAGTGTCATCCCCTATGCCTCAGCCATAGGGTATATTATGTATGCCATGCTGTGTACCAGACCTGATGTAAACCTTGCCGTAAGTTTGGTAGGAAGGTACCAAAGCAATCCCGGCAAGGAACACTGGACAGCGGTCAAGAATATCCTGAAGTACCTGAAAAGGACTAAGGACATGTTTCTCGTTTATGGAGGTGACGAAGAGCTCGTCGTAAAGGGTTACGTCGACGCTAGCTTCAACACAGATCTGGATGACTCTAAGTCACAAACCGGATACGTGTGTATGTTGAATGGGGGAGTAGTAAGCTGGTGCAGCTGCAAGCAGAGCATCGTGGGCGGGATCTACATGTGAAGCGGAGTACATGGCAGCCTCGGAGGTAGCACATGAAGCAATATGGGTGAAGGAGTTCATCACCGACCTAGGAGTCATACCCAATGCGTCGGGGCCATCAAACTCTTTCTGGTGACAACACTGGAGCTATTGCACTTGCCAAGGAGCCCAGGTTTCACAAGAAGACAAGGCACATCAAGCGTCGCTTCAACTCCATTCGTGAAAATGTTCAAAGATGGAGACATAGAGATTTGTAAAGTACATACGGACCTGAATGTAGCGGATCCGTTGACTAAACCTCTCCCTAGAGCAAAACATGATCAACACCAGAATTCCATGGGTGTTCGATTCATCACAATGTAACTAGATTATTGACTCTAGTGCAAGTGGGAGACTGTTGGAAATATGCCCTAGAGGCAATAATAAAAGCATTATTATTATATTTCCTTGTTCATGATAATTGTCTTTATTCATGCTATAATTGTATCCGAAAATCGTAATACATGTGTGAATAATAGACACCAACATGTCCCTAGTAAGCCTCTAGTTGACTAGCTCGTTGATCAACAGATAGTCATGGTTTCCTGACTATGGACATTGGATGTCATTGATAACGAGATCACATCATTAGGAGAATGATGTGATGGACAAGACCCAATCCTAAACATAGCACAAGATCGTATAGTTCGTTTGCTAGAGTTTTTCCAATGTCAAGTATCTTTTCCTTAGACCATGAGATCGTGTAACTCCCGGATACCGTAGGAGTGCTTTGGGTGTACCAAACGTCACAACGTAACTGGGTGACTATAAAGGTAGACTACGGGTATCTCCGAAAGTGTCTGTTGGGTTGACATGGATCAAGACTGGGATTTGTCACTCCGTATGACGGAGAGGTATCACTGGGCCCACTCGGTAATGCATCATCATAATGAGCTCAAAGTGACCAAGTGTCTGGTCACGGGATCATGCATTACGGTACGAGTAAAGTGACTTGCCGGTAATGAGATTGAACGAGGTATTGGGATACCGACGATCGAATCTCGGGCAAGTAACATATCGATTGACAAAGGGAATTGCATACGGTGTTGAATCCTCGACATCGTGGTTCATCCGATGAGATCATCGTGGAGCATGTGGGAGCCAACATGGGTATCCAGATCCCGCTGTTGGTTATTGACCGGAGAGTCGTCTCGGTCATGTTTGCTTGTCTCCCGAACCCGTAGGGTCTACACACTTAAGGTTCGGTGACGCTAGGGTTGTGAAGATATGTATATGCAGTAACCCGAATATGTTCGGAGTCCCGGATGAGATCCCGGACGTCACGAGGAGTTCCGGAATGGTCCGGAGGTAAAGAATTATATATAGGAAGTGCTGTTTCGGCCATCGGGACAAGTTTCGGGGTCACCGGTATTGTACCGGGACCACCGAAAGGGTCCCGGGGGTCCACCGGGTGGGGCCACCTATCCCGGAGGGCCCCATGGGCTGAAGTGGGAGGGAACCCAGCCCAGTGGGCTGGGGCGCCACCCCCCAGCCCATGCGCCTAGGGTTGGGAAACCCTAGAAGGGGGCGCCCCCTTGCTTGGGGGGCAAGCCCCCCACCCTGGCCGCCGCCCCCCTAGTAGATTCCATCTACTAGGGGCCGCGCCCCCCCCCTTGCACCCCTATATATAGTTGAGGAGAGGGAGGACTTCATACCCAGCCCTTGGCGCCTCCCTCTCTCCCCGTTACGTCTCTCCCTCGTAGTATAGGCGAAGCCCTGCTACTGTGACGCCCTGCATCCACCACCACGCCGTCGTGCTGCTGGATCTTCATCAACCTCTCCTCCCCCTTGCTGGATCAAGAAGGAGGAGACGTCTCCCGTCCCGTACGTGTGTTGAACGCGGAGGTGCCGTCCGTTCGGCGCTTGGTCATCGGTGATTTGGATCACGTCGTGTACGACTACATCATCACCGTTCTTTTGAACGCTTCCGTGCGCGATCTACAAAGGTATGTAGATGCATCCAATGACTCGTTGCTAGATGAACTCCTAGATGATCTTGGTGAAACGAGTAGGAAAATTTTTGTTTTCTGCAACGTTCCCCAACAGCAACCATTTCCGGAGACCGAAACCGTCCGACGTTTGACCGACTATATTGCCGCTATAGTTATCCGTTGGGGCGTCAAACGAACTTCGAATGCGATGAAACTTGACAGGCGGCCTACCTACAACATAACAACAACGCATTCGAACTTTCAACCCATTCCGAGAACATTTTTTGGCCACTTATAAAATAATATTTTAGACATGCCGCGGGCGCGTGCAAGTGTGTCTGGGCTCAGAACGGACAACGGAAGGAACGTGGAGACCCGGGCGGATGCAAGTTTTGAAAACATGATGATGCAATGCACATGATGACATGGCAAGATGCAACACATAAGAAAATGACATGGCAAAGACAGCGAATAACTGGAAGACACCTGGCGCAACGGTCTCGGGGCATCACAGTAGCTCCCTGAGATCTTCCGCTAACTCTGTTGGTAAACCCCCGGTTAAGAGGTTATTGGCGTAACTCTTTCGGCTCAAAGCGTCTACTACGACATTGGCCTTGCCTGGATGATAGTGCAACTTCATATCATAATCCTTTATAAGCTCCAACCATCTTCTCTGCCTGAGGTTCAAGTCCTTTTGTGTGAAAATGTACTTCAAACTCTTATGATCCGTGTACACATCACAACGATTTCCAATAAGAAAATGTCTCTAGGTCTTGAGTGCATGCACTACAGCTGCTAACTCCAAATCATGCGTGGCATAATTCAACTCATGCGGTCGAAGCTGTCGTGAGGCATACGAAACAACTCTTCCGCCCTGCATAAGCACGCCTCCAAGTCCTAAGCGAGATGAGTCGCAATACACATGGAAATCCTTGCGTATATTCGACAGAATCAACACTGGGGCTGTAGCCAAACGTTTCTTCAACTCCTGGAAACTTGCCTCACATTCATCTTTCCATTTAAACTTAGTTTACATCTTCAACAACTCCGTCATAGGCTTCGCAATCTTAGAGAAATTCTCAATGAATCTCCGATAATATCCCGCGAGTCCAAGAAAACTGCGGATCTCTCCAACTGAGGTGGGTGCCAACCACTCAGTGACTGACTGAACCTTAGTAGGGTCTACTGCCATACCTTCTCCTGATATAACATGTCCAAGGAATCCAACTTCCTTCAACCAAAACTCACATTTGCTGAATTTGGCGTATAACTGATGTTCCCTGAGCTTCTCGAGAACTAATCGCAAATGCTCCTTGTGTTCCTCTTCATTCTTCGAGTACACCAAAATGTCATCAATGAACACCACGACGAATTTATCCAAGAACTCCATGAACACCTTATTCATCATACTCATGAAATAGGTAGGGCGTTTGTCAGTCCAAATGACATAACCGTGTACTCATATAGCCCGTACCTTATGGTCGAGGTTGTCTTGGGTATATCCTATTATCGGATCGTCAGTTGGTGATATCATGATCGAAGATCGATCTTGGAAAATACTTTAGATCCCTGCAGCTAGTCAAACAAATCATTGATCATCGGCAGTGGGTACTTGTTCTTGATCGTCACTTCATTCAATGCCCGATAATCAACCACCATTCTCAGAGATTTATCCTTCTTCTCAACCAAAAGCACTGGGGCTCCCCATGGTGACGAGCTTCGTCGAATGTAGCCTTTCTCCAATAACTCCTTAATCTATTTCTTAATCTCCTCCAGATCATTTGTGGGCATCCCGTATGGTCTCTTCGATATTGGTCCGGTGCCTGGAAACAGCTCTATCAAAAACTCGATGTCTTGATCTGGCAGCATGCCTGGTAGTTCCTCTGGAAATACATCCGGGTAATTCTTCACTACAGGCACTTCCTCCTGAACAACTCCCGTGAGGGAATTTATGTGAGTCCTCTTCGGGGTACGCCTGGGTACATACTTAATCCTTTTTCCCTTCGGGGTAGTGAGTAGAATTGACCTACTAGCACAGTCAATGTTTCCTCCATACTTTGATAGCCAATCCATACCCAATATCACATCCAATCCTTGTGACTCCAGAATTATTAGGTCTGAGGGGAAAATATGGCTGCTAATGTTTAAGGGTATCCGGTCGCACCATCGGCTGGCCATATACTCTGCTCCTGGTGAGCTTACTAAAAAGGGTGTCCTAATGGCTAAGGTGGGTAACTTAAACTTGTGCACAAATCCCCTGGAAATGTATGAATGTGATGCACCAGTATCAAAAAGAACGAGAGCGGTAAAGGACTTAACCAAAAACTTACCGATAACTGCGTCTGGCTGCTCTTCAACCTCCTCCACGTTCACATGGTTCACTTGGCCCTTATTGAAAGGGTTGGGCTTCTTCCAAAGCTTCCATTGCCATTTCCATTTTTGAGTTTAGGACACTCATTGGCATAGTGTCCAGTCTTCCCGCACTTGAAGTAATGTGACTTTGGTCCTACTTGGCGGGTGTAGCTGGGTTAGAGCGGTTCTGACTGCTTGCTCCGTTCCCATTTCCATTCCTAGAGCCATTGTGGTTATGCGAACTTCCTCCATTGTGGTTATGGCCTCCATGGTTATGGGTATATCCTCCCGAGTTTGGGGTAAAATATGGCTTCTGCCGAGCTCCTGAATTGTACTTCCCTTGTCCATTCTTCCTTTTGCGGCTCTCAATTTGCTGCTGCTTTCCTTCAATCATAAGAGCCTTATCTACCAACTCCTGGTAGTTGTTAAATGTTGCCACCATCAACTGCACACTCATCTCATCATTCAGCCCTTAAATAAATTTCTCTTGCTTCGCAACATCTGTGGCCACATCATCCGGGGCATAGCAAGCTAACTTGCTAAACTCCTCCACTTACTACCCCACAGTATGTTTGCCCTAGCATAAGATGTGAAACTCATGCTTCTTCATGCTCATAGCTCCAGTTGAGACATGACCTGTGCGGAATGCTTGCTGAAACTGCTCCCAAGTAACATTGGCTATGGGGAAAGTGGCTGTGTAATTCTCCCACCATGAGGCTGCAGGTCCATCCAATTGGTGTGCGGCAAAACACACCTTCTCAGCATCTGTGCAACCTGCAGTGGTTAACTCCCTTCCAATCCTGCGTAGCCGGTCATCCGCAACTATGGGCTCGGTGCTACTGGAAAACACCGGCGGTTGTAACCTCAGAAAATGGGCTAAGTTGTCAACTGGAGGTGGTGGCGGTGGTTTGTTATTGTTATTTTTGTTGTTGTTGCCTTGACTCTGAACTAGCAACTGTATCAATGTATTCTGCTGTTGGATCAACTGAGTGAGCTCCGGTAGGAAAGCAAATCTGGGGTCACGTCTCGGAGGCATCTGATGGGTTTTAAAGGGAAGAGATTAGAATAGAATGAGGTCTATTGAGAAAACACTACCCATATGCACATGAGATAAACACAATCAATATCACTCCCAAAACAATATCAAACATGGGCATACAATCGATCTAACTATCGTTACAGTGCTCGGACTACTAATATATACATGGGGGAAATACTACTAATAGTATGGTGGTCTACTAGAAATTTTGATCGGTAGAAGACTCCATGATATCTGCTCCAGCTTCGTCTTCATAATCATCATCACTGGGGTCGGAGTCGGTGTCATCGATGATGATATAGACCTTGGGGTGGTCGTCATCTCCTCCTAGCGCAGGGTCTCCCATGAATACTCCTTGCTTCCTTGTCAGGTTGTCATTCATCTCCACTAGTACGGTGGTTTCCTCCTTGTATCCGTCGTGTGTAGGCTTGAGTTCCTCTTCGAGCTCCATGTTCCTAGTCATCAACTTCTTCAGATCTATCATGCTTGCGCACATTTGGTTCTCCAGGCGTCGTATGTGCTGGTTTAACTCCTGGATGTAAGCTGCAATGGACCTGTCTTTCCTGGTGCTGATCATCTCCCATTGCTCATCTCGGCGCCCACATATCTGATAGATGGTGTCCTTAAGATCCTTGTGATAAACTTCGCCGATGTGTCCTATGGTGATGTGGGCTGCCATGCTCTTTCCTAGACTCCAGGTTGGTGCATCAAAGGAAAACTCTATGGGCTCAGTTACTGGTGTGAATGTTCTTCCTGGAACTTGAACTCGAATCATCCAACACTCCTCTTCTGGTAAAGTGGCGGTGTAGGTCCCGGTGAAGCTTGGTATTCCAATGTTCAGGTACCTAGTGACTTCCTTCAAGTGTTGTCCAAAAGGTGTGTCTTCATCCGGCTGTGCAAACTTGTTCCTCGTGTCCGCCATCCTATAGAGTAGAAAATGGAGAGAAGTCCAAAATGAGTAGAGAAGAGTGATCTATGGTTCATCTTAGTGGTCGTGTCCTACATTCAGCATGTGCTCTGATACCATCTTGTAGCGATCCGACCTCAAACGACCAAATCTCTGTGCATAAGTCTCATCCCTGGATCGGTAATGCTGACACACACAGTACTTCGGAGGATTTATAACAGAGTAGCAATCACACACTTATTACATCGAATGTCTCCAAAAGAGAACTTATTACAACAAATATGGCTTAAGGCCATCTAAGTAAGATAACAGTGGAAGGCTTGGAAGATAAAGTGAGTCCATCAACTCCAATGGCATAGCTGAGTGCACGACAACGACCTAGCGCACCGTACTCTCCGTCTGAAAAGTCTGCAACATGGCATGTTGCAGCCCGAAATGGGTCAGCACATGGAATATGCTGGCAAGATAACATAGTAGAGCAATGAAACAAGTAAAAGCTATCACTACATGCATATATGGCTGGTGGAGGCACACATTTTCCCAGAAGACTCGATCTCCTCCATTGGATTTCTCGCACTACAAGGTGTTTGAGAAACGGATGACCGGGACACAATCTTTCAGAATCATTAACCCTAACCCCGAGTAGACAGTACCAACCTACATCCCCAACATCTGCTAGCCTGCCATTGGAAGAGGTCATGCAACTTACTCCACTATGATAGAGCCCATAATAGCTTGTGGCTGCACATGGAAGTTTCTAGCATGAATAATCTTATGATCCCTTTGAGCCTGGGTGGCGAACCAAAAAGGACAGCACTGGTATATCCCCAGGTGCCCGCAACCAATCCACCTAGATGTGTGTTTAAGTAGCCACCTTAAGTAAACCATTAATTAATAATCTCACATCTGTCATGGATACACTCAAACCCAATCCACGTCTACGAGCATAGCATGGCAATATAAGCATAACGTAGAAGTAACTCCCAAGGGTTTGATAATAAAAGGGCAATAGGTTCTACCTCATCAACTACTTCCCAAAACCCACATGTTAAGAGATCCTACTCATGCAATGTTTGAGGGTTGTAACTAATGCATAAAAACCGGGTAATAAAGGGGTATGATCAATGTGTTACTTGCCTTGCTGATGATCTGCAAAACCTAGTGACTCATTGTAGCACGCTACGCACTCCGGGAATTCTATCGCAAACAAACAATAGAATACATAAGCACTCAAGCAAAGATTCAAGGGTAAAACTTCAAATAATATGATCCAAACTAAAAGTTCAACTGAAGAGGTTCGATTTGCAAAAAGAAACGATCGAATCGAAGCTACGGAACTGAAACTACAGTCAAAAGAACTTCATAGACAAATCTTCTTGAAACCAAATTTTAAATTTGTCAAAACCTTGTTCAAGTTGGTTAAACAGAGAGAGGGGTTCGAGACGAAGGTTTTGGCGTTAATTTCACAGGATTTGGACAAACGGTTAAGAAATGACGAGGGTTTGAAGTTCAGGGGCTAATCTGCAATAAAAAATAATCACAGATAGGTCCCTGGCCGAAAATAAAATAAAAAGAAAAGACTAACGAACGAATTTTTGCTGTCTGAACCTAACCGGCGAACAATGTTCGTTAAAACAAACGAACGAACATCCGCTAAATAAAAATAAACCGATGAAAACTGAAAAACAACGCATCTAGGGTTTACAAAAAACCCAGCGGTTTTTACCTAAAACCCCCAAAAAAACTGGTCGCGTCGAAACAGATCGCATCGGCGGCGGCGGCGGTTCCGGAGGGGCTCCGACGGCGTGGCGGCGGCGGTCGGCGGGTCTCCGACGGTGTGCGGCGGCGCGGCTAGGCAGCGGGGCTCCGGCGGCGCGGTGGAGCGGCGGCGGCGGATGCGGCTCGGGTTGGCGGCGGCGGCTGCATCGTTGGGTGGGGAGGAGAGGTGGCGGCGATGGGGTATAAATAGGAAGAGGGGGCTCGAGGTGCTTGGGGAAGGGGCGACGGCGGCGTGTCCGGGACGAACACGTCCATGGCGGCGGCGACGTGGACTCCGCCCGCGAGCGGGAGACGGCGAGGCGGAGCTGGACCGGCTCGGCTCGGATGGTCGGCTGGGCCTTCGGCCTAGTTCAGTGTGAAGTTTTTTTAATACGGTTCCGCGGAGAAAAATCCTAAATAAAATAAAATAAAAATCTAAAAATGCCAAAATAAATTTTCACCATCTAAATAAAATATTTAGAACAAAGTGAACATTTTCTTGGCCTAAAATGCAATTTTGAAAAATGCACATTTTTTCTAATTCAAATAAAATAGCGATAAAATCCAAATAAAATATTTATTTGATTTTAATATTTTGCCTCCAATATTTCATTTATTTTGGAGAAGTCATATTATCTCCTCTAATAAATTTTAATTATGAAATATTTTTGGAGAGAAAAATAATTAAAACCAAAATGATCCACTTTTCAATATTTGAGAATATTCAAATATGAAAACAATAAAATCCCCAACTCTCTCCGTGGGTCCTCGAGTTGCTTTGGATTTTGGGATCACAAAGCCAAAATGCAATTAAAATATGATATGCACATGATGACCTATGTATAACATTTCAAATTGGAAATTTGGGATGTTACATTACATATACACCAAATAAAGAATGATGAACCAGGGTTCTATACTTTTACTATTACAGATGGTAAAGAAAGAGGCGACAGACATTCTGATTGCTGAACAAGGTGAAGCGAAATGACCCTATTATGCTCTCATGGACATACATTCAAACTGGTATTGTGCAGGTCTAAAGTACACTAGTTATTGTTAAAAAAATGAAAAGGCATGTTAACTGCAATATCCTTAACAACAACCAAATATCGTAATTCATAATGGTATTGTTGAAACTATTATTGATGAAATTGAACAGCACAACAAATAGTTGCACATATAGAGCATCACATTGTGAAGAACTGAAATAAACAAGGCATAAGGCCATCTCTAGCCGATCCTTTAAAAGTTAAATGACTAAAACCCTTAGAGGATATATATATATATACTCCAGCAATTTTTGGCCGTTTCTGGTCGATCCCCTAAATTTAATGTTGTAAACTTCAATTTGATCAAGTTCAAAGCAGGTTCAATGGAAAGTAGCATGCATTCAAACATAAACATAGAAAGTTTTGCATAACCGAACATAAAACATAAATTTAAACTAAGCTACAATACTTTTGGTCGAACTAGAGGTCGAGCCAATCCTTCCTTGTCAGGTACGGTGTGCCGCGAGCCGGGTCCGGGCCGGTGTCGTCGTCGGGGTCGTTGGGGAAGACACTCCTTCACTCGTCGACGCCGATCTCCTTGTTCTCGCCGCCCACCTCGACGCCCTCCAAGCCACCGTCCTCGCCACCTTTGACCTCGTAATCGGAGGAGAGCGCGATAACCTCGCCGCCCTCCGTGCCGGCAAAGATGGCCTGCTCCGCCTCCACGAGCTCCGAGTGCTGCTGGCGGAACTCTTGCATGTAGGCCTCGTTAGCAGCCTCGGCCTCGAGGCGCTCCCACGCCTCGCGGTCCTCCCGCTCCATAGACGAGTTCACCACCCCTGGCTCCGGCAGAATGAGGTCGACCGGACGTGTGCCGAAGTGGAAATTGAGCCTAGCCGCCGCGCCGTGGTAGCGGACCTGCCAACGGTCGTACTCATGGCCACGAGCTCGACCGGGTGGAAGCTACCGAGCCATCACCGGGTGTGGGTCTCCCAATTTGTAATCTTGGCGACCCACATCCCCCAATGCCGCTACCGGACCCCAAGGTAGGACCTCGTCGGCTGCCGGGTAAGAGGGAGGACGGGGAAGTCCTCGAAACGGCATAGGGGCGCCACGGCGGGCGGATCGGGGACCGGCGATGATGGATCGATAAAGAGCCCGTGGAGGACGATGGGGACACCTCGGCGGCCCCCTCGCCGGCGTCGGGCAAAGAGGCCGCGATAAACCTCTTTTTGGCCATTAGCTCCTCGAGCTCCCGGGCACACAGGCAGAGGTTGTGAAGGAAATATGCCCTAGAGGCAATAACAAAGTTGTTATTCATATTTCCTTATATCATGATAAATGTTTATTATTCATGCTAGAATTGTATTAACCGGAAACTTAGTACATGTGTGAATACATAGACAAACAAAGTGTCCCTAGTATGCCTCTACTAGACTAGCTCGTTAATCAGAGATGGTTAAGTTTACTAACCATAGACATGTGTTGTCACTTGATGAACGGGATCACGTCATTAGAGAATGATGTGATGGACAAGACCCATCCATTAGCTTAGCATAATGATCGTTTAGTTTTATTGCTATTGCTTTCTTCATGACTTATACATGTTCCTTTGACTATGAGATTATGCAACTCCCGAATACCAGAGGAACACCTTGTGTGCTATCAAACGTCAGAACGTAACTGGGTAATTATAAATATGCTCTACAGGTGTCTCCAATGGTTCTTGTTGATTTGGCATAGATCAAGATTAGGATTTGTCACTCCGTGTATCGGAGAGGTATATCTGGGCCCTCTCGGTAATGCACATCACTATGAGCCATGCAAGTAATGTGACTAATGAGTTAGTTACGGGATGATGCATTACGGAACGATTAAAGAGACTTGCCGGTAACGAGATTGAACTAGGTATGGAGATACCGATGGTCGAATCTCGGGCAAGTAACATATCGATGACAAGGGAATAACGTATGTTGTCATAACGGTTTGACCAATAATTATCTTTGTAGAATATGCGGGAACCAATATGAGCATCCAGGTTCCGCTATTGGTTATTGACCGGAGAGGTGTCTTGGTCATGTCTACATAGTTCTCGAACCCATAGGGTCCGCACGCTTAACGTTCGATGACGATTTGTATTTATGAGTTATGTGTTTTGGTTACCGAAGTTTGTTTGGAGTCCCGGATGAGATCACGGACATGACGAGGAGCCTCGAAATGGTTGAGAGGTAAAATTTGATATATTGGAAGGTAGTATTCGGACACCAGAAGGGTTTCAGAGTGTATCAGGTACATACCGGAGTACTGGAGGGGTTACCAGAACCCCCCGGGGAAAGATATGGGCCATATGGGCCATAGGAGGGAGTCTAAACAGCCCACAAGGGGCTGGTGCCCCCCCCACAAGGGAGGAGGCCGAATTGGACTGGGGAAGGGGGCGCCACCCCCCCTTTCCTTCTCCTACTCCCTCTCCTTCCCCTTTTCCCCCTCCGATAGAAGGAAAAAAGGAGGGGCGAATCCTACTAGGATTGGAGTCCAAGTAGGGCTCCCCTCTCCTTGGCGCGCCCCTTGTGGCTCGCCTCCTCCTCCCCTCCTTTATATACAGGGGCGGGGGACACCCCAAAGGCACAATAGTTGTTCTCTTAGCCATGTGCGGTGCCCCCCTCCATAGTTAACTCCTCCGGTCATAGCGTCGTACTGCTTAGGTGAAGCCCTGCGCGGATCACATCACCATCACTGTCACCACGCCATCGTGCTGACGGAACTCTCCCTCGACCCTCTACTAGATCAAGAGTTCGAGGGACGTCATCAAGCTGAACGTGTGCTGAACACGGAGGTGCCGTACATTCGGTACTAGATCAATTGGATCTTGAAGACATTCGATTACATCAACCGCGTTAACCTAACGCTTCCGCTTTCGGTCTACGAGGGTGCGTGGACACACTCTCCCCTATTGTTGCTATGCATCACCTAGATAGATCTTGCGTGATCGTAGGAATTTTTTTGAAATTGAATGCTACGTTCCCCAACAGTGGCATCCGAGCCAGGTCTATGCATAGATGTTATATGCACGAGTAGAACACAAAGAGTTGTGGGCGATAATAGTCATACTGCTTACCACCAACGTCTTACTTTGATTCGGCGGTATTGTTGGATGAAGCAGCCCGGACCGACATTACATGACCGTGTTCATGAGACTGGTTCTACCGACGTACTTCATGCACAGGTGGCTGGCGGGTGTCTGTTTCTCCAACTTTAGTTGAATCGAGTTTGACTACGGCCGGTCCTTGTTGAAGGTTCAAACAGCACACTTGATGAAAAATCATTGTGGATTTGATGTGTAGGTAAGAATAGTTCTTGCTAGAAGCCCGTAGAAACCACGTAAAACTTGCAACAACAAAGTAGAGGATGTCTAACTTGTTTTTGCAGGGCATGTTGTGATGTGACATGGTCAAGACGTGATGAGATATAAATTGTTGTATGAGATGATCATGTTTTGTAAAAGTTATCGGCAACTGGTAGGAGCCTTATGGTTGTCGCATTATTGTATGAAATGCAATCGCCATGTATTTTTTTTACTTTATCACTAAGTGGTAGCGATAGTCGTAGAAGCAATAATTGGCAAGACGACAACGATGCTACGATGGAGATCACGGTGTCAAGCCGGTTGCTATCTCTTGAGCACTGCGTTGGTTTTCCCTTAAAGAGGAAAGGGTGATGCAGTAGAGCAGCGTAAGTATTTCCCTCAGTTTTTGAGAACCAAGGTATGAATCCAGTAGGAGACAACGCGCGAGTCACCTCGTACCTACACAAACAAATAAGAACCTCGCAACCAACGCGATAAAGGGGTTGTCAATCCCTTCACGGCCACTTGCAAGAGTGAGATCTGATAGAGATAATAATAATAAGATAAATATTTTTGGTATTTTTATGATATAGACTGAAAGTAAAAGATAGCAAAATAAAGTAGATTGGAAACTTGTATGATGGAAAATAGACCTGGGGCCATAGGTTTCACTAGTGGCTTCTCTCAAGATAGCATAAGTATTACGGTGGGTGAACAAATTACTGTCGAGCAATTGATAGAAAAGCGAATAATTATGAGAATATCTAGGCATGATCATGTATATAGGCATCATGTTCGCGACAAGCAGACCGACTCCTGCCTGCATCTACTACTATTACTCCACACATCAACCGCTATCC
This sequence comes from Triticum urartu, assembly GCF_003073215.2. Taxonomy (NCBI): domain Eukaryota; kingdom Viridiplantae; phylum Streptophyta; class Magnoliopsida; order Poales; family Poaceae; genus Triticum; species Triticum urartu. Next base: position 167,099,366 of record NC_053026.1, on the reverse strand, counting down.
AGCATCCATCTAGAGTATTAAGTTCATAAGAACAGAGTAACGCCTT
>NC_053026.1:167071988-167098320 GCF_003073215.2 Triticum urartu | reverse complement strand
TATCGCTCTAGCTTGGGGGAGGCTTAAGTCAATGTTATATTCATGCCCCAATCATGATCTCTCAAGAGAAATTATTATCTAGAACTTTTATGCTCGACTTTCTCGTAATGATCAAACCATGCTTGATACCTCTTGTGCTGGTTCTTTTATGAAGAATACTATTGAATTCCGGTGGGATCTTTTGGAAAGAATTAAAAACAACTCTAAAGATTGGGAACTCGATGAAGGTAAAGAGTCGGGTATTAAACTTAAGTATGATTGTGTTAAATCTTTTATGGATACCGATGCTTTTCAAAAGTTTAGCACTAAATATGGACTTGACTCTAAGATAGTAGCCTCCTTTTGTGAATCCTTTGCTACTCATGTTGATCTCCCTAATGATAAATGGTTTAAATATCACCCACCTATTAAAGAAGAAATCAAAGAACCGGTACCAGTTAAAGAAGAAACTATACTTTACAATGTTGATCCAGTTGTTCCTTCTGCTTATATTGATAAACCACCTTTCCCTGTTAGGATAAAGGAACATGGTAAAGTTTCAACTGTGGTCAACAAAGGCTATATTATAACACCTAAACCTGATGAACAAATTAAAGTAGAACCTAGTATTGCTATGGTTAAGGATCTCTTGGAAGAAAATGTGGATGGGCATGTTATTTACTTCTGTGCAGAAGCTGCTAGAATTGCCAAACCTGATAAAAAGGATAAACATAGACCTGTTGTTGGCATGCCCGTTGTTTCAGTTAAAATAGGAGATCACTGTTATCATGTTTTATGTGACATAGGTGCTAGTGTGATTGCTATTCCTTACACCTTATATCAAGAAATTATGAATGAAATAGCACCTGCAGAGATAGAAGACATAGATGTTACTATTAAACTTGCTAATAGAGACACTATATCACCAATTGGGACTGTTAGAGATGTTGAAGTCTTGTGTGGGAAAATAAAATACCCTACTAATTTTCTTTTCTTGGTTCCCCACAAGATGACATTTGACCCATTATCTTTGGTAAACCCTTCTTGAACACCGTTAATGCTAGAATAGACTGTGAGAAACAAACAGTCAGTGTTAGTTTTGATGATGAGTCTCATGAGTTTAATTTTTCCAAGTTTAGTAGAATGCTTCATGAAAAATAATTGCCTAGTGAGGATGAAATAATTGGTATGGCTTCTATTGCTGTACCACCTACTAATCCTTTAGAACAATATCTGCTAGACCATGAAAATGATTTACTTATGCATGAAAGAAATGAAATAGATAAGATTTTCTTTGAACAATGTCCTCTGCTTAAACACAATTTGCCTATTGAAACTCTAGGAGGTCCTCCTCCACCTAAAGGTGATCCTGTGTTTGAATTAAAACAATTTCCTGACACTTTTAAATATGCTTATCTTGATGAAAAGAAGATATATCCTGTTATTATCAGTGCTAACCTCTCAGAACATGAAGAAGAAAGATTATTGAAAGTTCTAAGGAAGCACCGAGCTGCTATTGGATATACTCTTGATGATTTAAAGGGCATTAGTCCCACTCTATGTCAGCAAAAAAAATGGAACCTGATGCTAAACCCGCTGTTGGTCACCAACGTCGCTTAAACCCGAAGATGAAAGAAGTGGTAAGAACGGAAATATTAGAACTTTTGGAAGCAGGTATAATCTATCCTATAGATGATAGTAAATGGGTGAGTCTTTTTCATTGTGTCCCGAAGAAAGGAGGTATAATTGTTGTTCCTAATGATAAGAATGCACTTATTCCACAAAGAATTCTTATAGGCTATAGAATGGTAATTGATTTTGGAAAATTAAACAAAGCAACTAGAAAAGATCATTACCCTCTACCTTTTATTGATCAAATTCTTGAAAGATTGTCTAAGCACACACATTTTTGCTTCCTTGATGGATATTCTGGTTTTTCACAAATACATGTTTCTCAACCTGATCAAGAAAAGACCACTTTTACTTGTCCCTTTGGAACCTATGCTTATAGACGTATGCCTTTCGGTTTATGTAATGCACCTGCTACTTTCAAATCTGTATGACTGCTATATTCTCTAAATTTTGTGAAAAGATTGTTGAGGTTTTCATGGATGACTTCTCAGTTTATGGGAAGTCTTTTGATGATTGTTTAAGCAATCTTGATCGAGTTTTGCAGATATGTGAACAAACAAATCTTGTCTTGAATTGGGAGAAGTGCCACTTTATGGTTAATGAAGGCATTGTCTTGGGTCATAAAATTTCTGAAAGAGGTATTGAAATGGACAAAGCTAAGGTTGATGCAATTGAGAAAATGCCATGTCCTAAAGATATAAAAGGTATTCGTAGTTTCTTAGGTCATGCTGGCTTCTATAGGAGATTTATCAAAGACTTCTCTAAAATTTCTAGGCCTCTTACGAATCTTTTGCAAAAGGATATTCCTTTTGTTTTTATGATGATTGTTTAGGAGCCTTTGAAACACTCAAGAAAGGTTTAATTTCTGCACCTATTGTTCAACCACCTGATTGGAACTTGCGTTTTGAAAGTATGTGTGATACTAGTGATTATGTTGTTGATGATGTTCTAGGACAAAGAGTTGATAAGAAATTGGATGTTATTCATTATGCTAGTAAAACTCTAGACAGTGCTCAACGAAACTATGCTACTACTGAAAAAGAATTCTTAGCAGTGGTGTTTGCTTGTGATAAATTTAGACATTATATTGTTGATTCCAAAGTAATTGTTCACACTGATCATGCTGCTATTAAATATCTCATGGAAAAGAAAGATGCTAAACCTAGACTTATTTGATGGGTTCTCTTGTTACAAGAATTTGATTTACATATCATTGATACAAAAAGAGCCGAGAACCCCGTAGCTGATAATTTATCTAGGCTTGAAAATTTGCTTGATGACCCACTACCTATTGATGATAGTTTTCCTGATGAGCAGTTAGCTGCAATAAATGTTGCTCATAGTACTCCTTGGTATGCTGATTATGCTAATTACATTGTTGCTAAATATTTACCACCTAGCTTTACATACCAACAAAAGAAAAAAGTCTTCTATGATTTAAGACATTACTTTTGGGATGACCCACATCTTTATAAAGAAGGAGTAGATGTTATTATTAGACGTTGTGTACCTGAGTATGAACAGGGACAAATCCTATGGAAATGTCACTCCGAAGCTTATGGAGGACATCATGCCGGAGATAGAACAGCCCACAAGGTATTGCAATCTGCATTTTATTAGCCTACTCTCTTCAAGGATGCCCGTAAGTTCATCTTATCTTGTGATGAATGTCAAAGAATAGGTAATATCGGTAAGCTCAAGAAATGCTTATGAACTATTCACTTGTTGTTGAACCATTTGATGTTTGGGGATTTGATTACATGGGAGCTTTTCGTTCCTCTAATGGGTATACACATATTTTGGTTGCTGTTGATTATGTTACTAAATGGGTAGAAGCTATTCCAACCAGTAGTGTTGATCACAACACCTCTATTAAAATGCTTAAGGAAGTTATTTTCCCAAGGTTTGGAGTCCCTAGATATTTAATGACTGATGGTGGTTCACACTTTATTCATGGTGCTTTCCGTAAAATGCTTTCCAAGTATGATGTTAACCATAGAATTGCATCACCTTATCATCCTCAGTCTAGTGGTCAAGTTGAACTTAGCAATAGAGAAATAAAATTAATTTTGTAAAAGACTGTCAATAGGTCCGGGAAGAATTGGTCTAAGAAATTAGATGATGCACTTTGGGCTTATAGAACAACATATAAAAATCCTATGGGTATGTCTCCTTATAAAATGGTTTATGGAAAAGCTTGTCATTTGCCTCTTGAGTTAGAACATAAAGCATATTGGGCCATTAAAAGAGCTCAACTATGATTTCAAACTTGCTGGTGAAAAGAGGTTATTTGATATTAGCTCTTTAGATGAATGGAGAACCCAAGATTACGAAAATGCAAAATCATTCAAAGAAAAATTTAAAAGATGGCATGAGAAAAGAATCCAAAATCGTGAGTTTAAAGTCAGAGAATATGTTCTTTTGTACAAATCTCACTTCAAATTCTTTGCAGGAAAACTCCTCTCAAAATGGGAAGGCCCATATGCCATCGAGGAGGTTTATCGGTCTGGAGCCATCAAAATAAATAATGCCGAAGGTACTAACCCGAAGGTTGTCAATGGACAACGAATAAAACATTATATCTCAGGTATGCCCATTAATGTTGAAACTAATATTATCCAAACTTTGACACCGGAAGAACACATGAAAGAGTCCTTCTAGAACACTCCAGAATCTTGAAAATAAGGAGGTACGTGATATGGTAAGTAAACGGACGAGAGACGGCAGAGCTTCCCGGGGTGGTCGCCGGTCAAGGCAGGGGCGAGGTTAAGCTCGGGGACGAGCTACTCCGGTGATGAGGCAAGTTAGCAGGAGGAGGCGGGCGCGCTCGGGTGCAGCAGATCGAGCAGCTCGATCGGGAGGCGGTGCTGGCTTCAGGTGGAGCTCTAGTTGGTGGGATAGGATCCCAAGGTGGGAGGAGGAGGAAGCTGCAGGCTTCGGTGGTGGGCTGGCGAGGGGGTCGAGGGAGATCGGGTGAGGCGCTGGTGGGGGCATTTTGGATCGAGGAAGATCCCGAGGAGAGGAGGTGAGTGGGCGGCGGCGGAGGAGGGATTGATGGGATAAACTTCCTAGGTTTTAGGGTTAGGCAAGTAGGTAGGTGGCTTATATATATATATGGAAAAATAGGATTGAGGTTGGACACTCCGATCGGAATCGGGCGGTCGAGAAAAATAGGCTAGGGAGTCTAAATTAAAAAAACGGTGATGTTTTGTAGACGTTTGGGGATGATCCGGACCCAACGGTGAAGACTCCCCACGTCGGGTTCGGGACAACTTCCGGACGCGCGGGGGGGGTTCGAGGGACTGTGCAGAGAGGGGTTTCGGACCGTGCGATCGCATCAGACGGCTCCGGACGCGAAGAGGGCTAGGTGGATGGACTAGGTGGGCTATGGCGAGGCTGAGAGGAGAGAAGAGAGAGAGAGAGAGAGAGAGAGAGAGAGGGCCCGGCAGCAGTTTTCGGAAACCGAAAACGTTCGACGTTAGACCGGCAGCGGTGCCGCTATAGTTATTCGTTGGGGCAACAAACGGACTCTGAATGCGATGAAATTTGACAGGAGGTCTACTGACAACATAACAACACCACACGCCAACTTTCATCCCATTTCGAGAACATTTTCCGGCCACTTATAGGATAATATTTCGGAGGTGCCGCGGGCGCGTGCAAGTGTGGTTGGGCTCAGAACGAACAACAGACGTAATTGGGGAACCCAGACGGATGCAAGTTTTGAAAACATGATGATGCAATGCACATGATGACATGATCAAATGCAACACACAAGAGAATGACAAGGCAACAACAACGAATAACAGGAAGACACCTGGCTCATCGGTCTCGGGGCGTCACACATGGGTAAAGCTGGTTTGAAAGAATTCCGGCGGAATCGAAAACTGTGTTATGGAGAGGTGGTCGGTCTCAGTGCAGAGTTCAAGGGTGCAAAAGTTCCTCGAGTAATGGATGAGCCAGTGTACCTTTCCTCCAGACACCACAAGGTTGGCATGGATGAATTGGTACTTGAGATGTTCAAAGCATTTTCTAGGTTCGCTCCAGCTCGACTCAACAGAGGAGAAAGAGAGGCACGATTTTTCTTCCGTGAGAGGCATGGTTGTGCTTTCACGATAGGCACGGCCGTGCCTCCTCGAAAATGAAAAAACACGTTTTTCTTCTTCCGCGAGAAGCATGGTTTTGCTTCCGCGAGAGGCACGGGTGTGCCTCTTTCCGAAAGGGAAAAAACCCGTGCTTCCGGTTCGGTTTTTTGTCTGTTTTTTCGTGAAAAAGAGTTCGTCAAAACCTATCAACATGGGATCTAGTTTTAAAGATCTCGACGCGAGGAATCCAACAGTGAAAACAGTTCGAGATTTGGACACGCGGTTTAAGCGATAAAACATTTTGAATAAACGAATATACGAAAAAAAAACTTCCAAGTGCGCCACTTGTCGCAACCTAAAAAGATGGAAGTGATTTTTGCAATGAGTACTCATTAACAAATGATTTCGGATTTCTTGGCCCAACCAGGCTACGTCAATTTCGTGGTTGTGTGCCTGCGTTGGCCCATCAGGCCAACCTAATAACCAGTGCAAACTAGACTCCCTTTAGCATTTTCTAGCAGCGGTGAAAACGAGCGACACAGCAGGCGCATAGGTATAAAAATCCTTGCTAACTGTTAGGCGCCGGCGCACCGGCCGAAAATTTTTTGGCCGGTTGCCTCCCAGCCCTCGGATGTAGCAGCTTTTGTTTGTTGGATCTAGTCTCCCCTTTCCCAAAAAAAATTGCATTGTCATCCCCCCACGCTCGCTCTCTCCTTTTTTTCTTCACTGAGCGAAACGCTGCAACGCCGCCGCCGACCGCCCCACCCCCTCGACTTGCTCTTTTGTTCGATCAGTCTCTAAAAATGCATCGTCATCCCCACGCCGCTCTCCCTTTCTCACTGAGCAGCTAAGCGCCGCCGCCACCGCCCCACCCCCTCGACTTGCAGCAGGGCATCTCGTACTTGCTGTCTGGCACCACCGCTCGTCGTGTGTTGTGTGTGCCACCATCGCAGCCCCCCTGGATGCAGCTTCCATGAACGCTATCGCCAAAAATCTCCGCCACACAGCTAGTCGTCGTGCTCGTCGCTGGTAACAGAACCCCCCTGCGCGCGGGTCGTGTCGGGCACTGGTAGTAACAGCCATTGCCGGTTCTAGGAAATCAGTTGGCCGGTTGTAGCACCCCCAGTAAATTGCCATGGCCATGGCAATCGCGGTCGTCTCCGGTCGTAGCAGCTTCCATGGCCGGTTCCAGCAAAAATGGATTGCCTGGTTGCAGCACTTGGTCGCCGCCATGGCTGCCGTTGAAAAAGGTCGTAACCCACACAAATACACGGTTCCAGCACTGTCATGTACAGTTGTAGCATCTGGAAAGCAGGTTGCAGCAAAACGCACATCGTTGCTGGGTGCGATGCAGTGACTGGTCGCAGCGAAAACCCATGCCGATTGTAGCATCTGCCGATGTCGGTTGTAGCACAAAAGCCTTGCCAACCCACATCGCCGGCCATGGCTGATGTGAGATGTGACCGATCGCAGCAATCGCCGTGCCGGTTGAAGCATCTGGTGTAGCCGTTTCCAGCAAAAACCACATCGCCGTCCGAGGCCGCCAGGGTCCTGCTGTGTCCGATAGTAGCAAAACACCGTGCCGGTTGTAGCACTTGCTGTGACTGGTTCCAGCATCGGCTGCTCTTCGGTTCCGGCGACCTCGTCGCCACCATCGTCGTTGTAGCACCGTTTCCCATCGTTACAGCTCGCCGCCCCGTGGTTGAAGCATCTATGGCCGCCACCATTCCCCCGTCATCCAGATCCAGCATCTCGGTGCCATCCCCGCCGCATCTATTTGTGGCCGTACGCAGCACTACCGCCGCGCTGTTGCTGGTGGCCCGGCGCGCGCGCATCCCGTCGCTAATCCCTAGCACCACCCTCGTTGTTGCCCTGCCGTGCACGCTGAAGACGACCCCCGCGAGAGGATAATGGATTGGGCAAGAACTAATCATAGCCACGAATCGCTTTGCGATGGCAAGGCCTGCGCGTGACCGGCCCAAACTTCGGCCGGTCCGCCAGGTGGAAACGATTTCCAAAATCTTTTTCTCATAATCGAGGTATGGCCGCCGCCATATCTTGTCCACCGGAGTCCTCCGCCACCGAGTGGGTGGCCAAAGTTGTCTTTAAATAGCATAGATGACAATATAGACTCCATATTGACACTCCAACACTCTAGTTTATATTTTTTGTGTTTGCGGCAATTGTGTGATTAGTTTTGAACTTCGGCCAATTCTATTACTGCCACTAGTTGCAACCTACCGTGGGTTTTGCTCTTACTTTTCGGTCTTGCTTGGTTTTACCCTTGTAGTATTTGTCTCACGACTCGCTCAAATGCCATTTATCACGGCTCCGTGTTGTCAGCGTTGTTTGACCATCGTTTCGAACATTTTTGCTCCTCATTCGATACCCCTAGCCGTTCAGTCAGCGTTTTCCTCGCGTTAGCCAGGAGAAAAGAGAAGAGGCGGGAAGAAGGAACGGTGGGAGGGGGCGACACAAAGGAGTTGTGCAGGGGCATGGCGATGATATGGACGTCGGAGAGCTCGTCGCCGCCCGTCGTTGAGGTAATTTCCAGGTATTGTGCTTGTCAAATTTCTTCCTGTTTTTCTAAGGTTTGCTCGATTTCAGAATAAATTGTGGGGTTTTCATCAAATTGGGTAGACTGTGGTCGGAGCCCGCCGCCCAGAGTTGCTGCCCCTGGCGGTGGTCACCGTATTTGACTCCAAGGCGGTGTGCGACTCCGTCTCTGTTAACCAATCTCACCCACACGGTGGGCGCCTCCTTTCTTTTATTAATGATATTATAATTGATGCTACGAGTTGTTGCAAGTTCATGAGACAGACATGCATGCTGGACATGCATGCGACCGGCTCCAGGTTGAAATTTGTATGACACATGTTCCAACCGAATCAACACTAGGATTTTGCGTGAGAAAAAAACATAACATAATAGTAGGATAATACACGACAATGGCTGCAAATGCAGTCCAACAAGAATCTTTTTTTTAAAGTGGAAAAACCCTCGCATGTGCATCGAGTGATGCCCACACCCCTACAAGAAGCATAGTTGAAAATAAATTTGCATGATCTTAAATTTTGCTACATCATTACAAAATTAAGATTCATATAACGTTTACCCGCACTGTCATAGCTTCCAAACTCAACGTTAAGCAAGATACTATCAAAATTAAACACTAGAAAATAAATATAGGAGTCCATGGTATGGTCTTCAATGAGCCTCCAAGCTAGACATGAAGAAGGCTGGCCAATCAATCTCGAAAGGCACGACGGTCTGTTCTTTAAGGTTGCCAGACGTGGCCGTGACCACATCAATTGTCCCTGTTTCGAGATTGACAATGCGCATGAAACTGCGTCGGTCAGTGACAAGCAGCGCCGCACTCTTCTCGCCCAGATACATGTAGAGTGTTTCGATGGTCCGCGGGGGTTTGTGCTTGAGCTCGATGACCTCAGTGTGTAGCACGTCAGCAAGGCCATTGCCACGCCCCTCGTCACCATGACGATGGGTAAAGATGTGTAGCCGGAGGAAATTTTTATGCATGAAAATCAATGATACGTCGCCATCAGTTGCGACGCTAAGTACCGGCGCATGGGTAAAGCTGGTTTGAAAGAATTCCGGCGGAATCGAAAACTGTGTTATGGAGAGGTGGCCAGTCTCAATGTCAAGTTCAAGGGTGCCAAAGTTCCCCGAGTAATGGATGAGCCAGTGTACCTTTCCTCGAGACACCACGTGGTTGGCATGGATGAACCGGTACTTGAGATGTTCAAAGCATTTTCTAGGTTCGCTCCAGCTCGACTCAGCGGAGGAGAAAGAGAAGATTTTGTAAGGTCCCCCGGAATACTCCACCATGATGACTATCACTTTGAAGAATGTTTTGTACCTCGGCAATGGTTTTTGCCGTTGTTGTCCCTTGGGACAGTGGTCTGTGTCGGTTAGAATGGCGCACTGGGCATTGCTCATGGTAGAGGCCACCTCGTGTAGCGGAGGTAGTTTGTCCCATGTGCCGGCTAGAGGGTTGCATACGGCCAGACGAATTTGTCGCCGTTCAATCATATCAGTGCAGTCGGGGCGTGTGCGAAGAAAGACGAGAAGGAGGCCGGAGCGCGAGGCGAGTGGAACTGCGTCGTGGAACAAGTCATCGACGGTGGGGAAGAAGGAGCCAAGCGAGCGGCGCCAAGGGCCCAGCGGCGATCGCGGCACCGGGACGAAAGCCGTCGTTCCGTATATCCACGTGTCATGAAAGAAGCCGAGGAGAGAACACGGGTGGCGCGCACCCTCCGGCCAGCGGCGGCGGAGAAACGAGGGGTCGGCCACGAGGGCTCGAAACCGTTTGCACGACACGGCGCAGCGGAAGAGCGTGGCGACGTCGTCCGCGACGCGCGCCAGGATATTGAGGACGACGTCGTTCGGGAGCGTGGCCGTCCTCTTCGTCTTCTTCTTCTTCTTCCTCTGCCTTCTCTTCTTCCGCGGGGCGACGCGAGCGACGTCCTTCATGCAATCGGATGAGAGATACGCCGGAGATTGGTTTCTGGAGCCGGGCGTGTACGCATTACCTTTGTATGTTGATGATGATCAAGCCTGTTGCTCCTTCAGAGTCCAGGTCGGTTCAGTTTAGTTTTTCCTTCAGATTCCAGTTCAGTTTAGTTCACGCCTGCTTGTTTTGCAAATAAAAGGGAATTCTTTCCCTATTTAACGCTCTTTGGTGTCAAATAGGCGCCACAACGCACAGGCGACCCATGGAGCGTGCCAGCCCATATACAAAGCAGAACGCAGGTTACAGTTTTGGGAACCTTCAGGTTTTTATTTCTGATGATATTTCTTTCACTAGTTTTTTCTTCTTTTTTCTTTCAGTTTTTAATTTTCTTTTTTATTTTCTTATCTTATTTTTGAATGTTTGAAATAAATAAATAATGTACAGACTTGCAATAAAATTATTCCGTTTTGAAAAGCTATCCAGCTTTTACAAAAATGTTCAAACTTTCAAATAATGTTCACATTTTTAAAATTTTATTCGTACTTTCAGGAAATGTTCATAATTTTCGAACAATGTCCGGAATTAAAAATTTTGTTTGTGTTTACAGAAAGATTTTATTTTTTAAAAAAGCTATTAAAAATCATGTTTATGAAAAAATCGTAATTTTTAATAATTCTCTGGATTACAAAAAACAATATCGAAAAACAATCTCTGTTTTCCCCAAAAAATCACATATTTAAAATGTTCGACAATTTTCAGAAATGTGTTTCGAAATTTTAAAAATAGTTTACTTCAGAAAATGTCGTGTATTTGGGAAAATATTCATGTTTCTCAAAAAGTGTTTTGAAATAAGATTTAATTTTTGAAAATAAGTTTTTTGGTGTTCATGTGAAAAAGCAAATGAAAAAGCTACAGTACACTACAGCTACAATATGCCAACCAGATCACTACAGTAATTGGGTCGCTACATTACGCACTAGCCTAGAGGGGAGTGCCCTATGCGTTCGGCCAACTATTTTACGCATTAAGCATCAAATAGGTGTTCCCAAATAGAAGAACCTGACACATGCTATATTTCTCTACTCCTAATGGAGCAGTTGGTGAATAATCTTTATGGTTTATTTTCACTGGTTTTTTCGTTTGCTTTGTTTTCGTCTCACCTCTCACCGCCACCCCTTCACATTGGTTTTTTATCGTCTAATAAAAACTTTCCTAACTAGCAAATTTTTAAATGGGTAGGAACCGATAGCACTTACCAAACAATGAAATCCAGTTTCATGACAATCAATGCTAAAATCTTAACTTTCCTAATGCATCGATCCTTACCTTTCCTAACAATCAAATCTTCTATTATTAAAAGGAAATTGGTGAATGATGATTCATCATTCAACTCCTCCATGGGGCTGCAGATCAAGGCCTTATGGCGGCGAACTACATGCTGCCTGTCGGCTCTGGCGGGGGCAGGTCAAACCTTCCTCAACCTTTCTCTCCTGCACGTTCCATCTCCATCGTTCTTTTTGGTTGTCCAATTTTTTTGGTCCAACGCATAGAATATGCACGCACACACCTTCAACCTCCTCGCTCGCTCACGTCTCCCTCCTCTCCTCTCTCTTACGATGTTGTCGCCACCACAACGCCAGCTGGACTCCTCCCAGTACCAACATCCACCACTGCCTCGCTATTCTACCCCGCCCGCCGCGGCGAAACCCTACCTAACTCTTTCTCGACGTCATTGATGCCGCCATCGTCAGCCTCCTTCCATGCCTCCCGCGCCCTTTTGTCACACATCCAGAGATATATGGACTAGATGATTGGAACTAAGCAGGAGCATCTCGTCGCATCTGTCACACACCGAGTTCCAATCATCGAGGTTTATGTGGTCTTGTGTGGTGAGCAGAGCGGTTGGATTGATTTCTTTGCCGTTGTTCTACGCCCTCCACTGCATGGGCGAGCAATAGTGGCAATGCGTATGTAGGGCAAGGAAATGGATGCATCATGCATGTGTGTATGCATATTCACTTGCTTGCTCTTTCCTTGCTGTCATAGAATAGAGCAGCGGGAGAGGCTTTTTTACTGCCAATTCTTTCAAAACTTGCATATTTTGGCCACTTAAATATGGTTGCCTATTTATTTGATGTGATCTATCTTTTGTTTTTTCTCCTAAAGATATATATGTTTTGTTTTACTGACCAAAGCGAGTGTGCTTTTCGAAAAGGAGGGAACAAACAGAAGCATGTCAATCGGATCTGAGCCACCTACTATATATATTGCCACTAATGGAGGAAGAGAAGAAGAATTGTTGCCTCTAATGGCACGACACACACAAACAGGTGCCCACCTCTTCCTTTTTTGAATATTTCTTCTTTTTTGGGAGTGTCAAAGTGACATAAGTTATGTGATAATGCATGGAAAAATCATATAGAGGCATGTATGAACCAACTACACAAGCAGGTCAGAGCTCATGCGGTGTGGAATTTAGGATCAATCATGCATTTTCATAGTTGATGGTTGATGCACACACAACTTTGGTGACATAGCTGGTAGTTGATGGTTGACTATCCTATGGGTGAACCTAACCCATTCGTAATTCCCTCTGTAAAGAAATATAAGAGCGTTTAAATCACAGTGGTCTAAACACTCTTATATTTCTTTACAGAGGGAGTACATATTATTATTTTTATAATAGATCAATGTTTGCGCTCGTGCTTCATTTTCATTAAATCAATCTTTGTCCATGGTATTATTCATATTCCTCTGATTATTGGAGTTGGGAATTAGATTAGGGACAGTGGAAGAACTGCGGGCGGGATCATGTGCAGATGGCTTGGGGATATATGTTTGCTTTATATTTTTAGATTACTCTTATTTGCTTATGCATGTCCTTCTACGGATCAGTTTTGGATGTTTGACTTCTGGAAGTTCCCGGCTGCACATCCCAACCTCAACTGAAGTCTCACCATCGAGGATGTTCAGGTGCTTGTTGTTCTTCAGTTACTGTTGCTCTTTAGATTCATGTCTTAGATATTCTTAGGACAGAAATCTTATGGAGTTTAATGATCATTCATTTCAACAAATATATGTGATATTTCCGTGTAAAAGGCTGCCTTCCAAAATTATGGTGATTTGATGTTTCTTTCAACATTATTTTGTTTATAATCTGAATCTGAAGCTAACTATACGTCCTTAAAATGTTGCCAGTTAAGAAGTAGAAATTTAGTTAGTCCCTGTTGGAACCCAACCCTTTGCCCTAGCTCCTCTCTCTCTCTCTCTCTCTCTCTCTGTGCACCTCACTCTCCCGCTCTGGCAATAGCCTAGAAGAAGGAGGAGGAAGAAGAAGAACACGATGGACACGGCGAGAGTTTCTGGTGCACGAACGCCACCGCACGAAAGGGTATTTTTCCCAAGCAACAAACTCGCCCACACATGTTACAACGATCACCGTGTCAATCTTATACCCGGGCCAACGCTGGGCCACGACCAGCACGTCTACCCACTACTTCGTCTGGTCCGGCCTGCTTCGCGTGCCCACGACGCGCTCGCGCTCGCGTTCGCCACGCTGAGCCGGCAATAAGCCTGCATGAGATCACCCACCCAGATCGCAAACATCATGCCTACGCACACACACGTACGGTGTCCACCCACACGGGCACTCCCGTGCACCACACGCACGTGCACACACACAACACTGACAGCGCACGCCCGACGCGCCCAACGCGCACCCACACGCGACCGACGCGTCTAATCCGTGGCCGCGCTTATTTGGCCAACACTCACACTCCTAAGCTGCAACTCAGAGGATTCAAGGCTCGAGGTCCGTTGCCGATCTCCAACCAGGAGTGCGCGCTCCGCCGCCGGCGCCTTTCGCAGCTTGGGGCACTCGCTCTTGAAATGGCCGCGCTCGCTGCAGCTGTAGCAGCGTCCGCACCGTTTGCCTCCACGCCCAATGTGTCGTACTGCCCGCGCCATCGTTGTGGTGGTCGAGGCCGCCTCCGCCAAGCCGATGTTGCTGAGCTACCCACTGCACCGCAGTTAGCATGAGTTCCTCACCGTTGCGCCTACCCCCGTCATGCCCGCGATGCCGGGTCCGTTCGTCAAATGCTTTGAGCCACCCCAAAGCCTCCTCGTACGCCATCTCTTCTACATTGCAAAATTGTTCAATTCCGGCGACGACGGGGTAAAGGCGGTCTGGGACCGTGTCCAACATCTACTTCACGAGCGCAGCGTAGTCGAGCACCGCCCCCAGATCTGCATAGCGCGTCGTCATGGTGCCAAGCTTCCCGCGTAGGCTGTCCAAGTCGTCGTCGTCCGCCATCCGCAGCCGCTCGAACTCGCCACGGAGCGACACGAGATGGGCCGCCCGCACCCAATCAGCAACGACGAAGCGCACCTTGAGGGAGTCCCATACCTCCTTCGTGGTGGGCTTCGTTGACACCGGCAGCAGCACTTCCGCCGACAGCACCTCGAGAAGCATCGTCCGCGTCGTCTTGCTCTTGTCGGTGTCGATCGTCGTGCCCTCCGCCGGAACGACCACCCCCACAGCCCCTAGTCACCAAGAAAAGCTTCCACCTTGATCGCCCAAGAGGTGTAGTTCGTCGTGGTCAGTGGTGGGACCGGCAGCGAGAACGAACCACCACCGCCATCGTGTAGTACGAGTGCCATGGCCGCCGGCGTTCACCTTCGAAACCGGGCTCTGATGCCAATTGTTGGAACCCTAGCCTTGCCCTAGCTCACCACTCTCTCTATCTGTGTACCTCACTCTCCCGCTCTGGCATGAACCGAGAAGAAGGGGGAGGAAGAAGAAGAACACGATGGACACGGCGAGAATTTCGGGCACACGAATGCAACCGCAAGAAAGGTATTTTTCCCAAGCAACAAAATCATCCCACACATGTTACAACGATCACCATGGCGATCTTATACCCGGGCCAGCGCTCGGCCACGACCCCGCCTGGTCCGGCCCGCTCCGTGCGCCCATGATGCACTCCCCCTCGCGCTCGCCACGTTAAGCCCGCAATAGACCTGCGCAGTCACCCCGCCCAGGTTGCCAACAACATGGCCTACGCACACACACGTATGGTGTCCACCCACACGGGCACCCCGGGCACCACATGCACACACACACGCAGACCTACACTGCGGACCCGGCAGGCCCAGCGCGCACCCACACATGCGCCCGACGCGTCCGACCCATGGCTGCGGCTTATTTGGCCAACAGTCCCTCTACCGAGGATGGAACTCGGCAAACGCATGGCTGATTTAGTTTGGCTTTACTGAGTTCCCAAGAAACTCTACTCGGCAATTCCAATAGTGAAAACTATCACATGATCCGCCCTAATTGTACGGACAAATAATATGTATGCATGGTCTATAATGAAATTTACAACAGAGATTCACTTTCTCATGATTCTACCTAACACGGTCTACTATGCGGGGAGGCGTTTTGGCTCCAAAAACAGTAGAATTTTAAAAAAAAACTGAAATTTTTCATAGATGTTTGTGTTAGTGTCGCAAGAATGCTTGACAATTTTCATGCAAAATGGAGCAGCGTTTCGTTTGTGAAAATAACAAATTTGGGTGTGGCATTGTGGGGTAACAATTGATAATTTTGGATGATGTATTATGATGCTGACAACGAGGTTACTGGAGCTCATTAAAATAGCAGTATGAAATAAGCCTGCATATATTTGTTGGTTTTCAATTTAAGCATTTCAACTCAACTGAAATTATTATTTGTACATTATTTACTGACATTTACCCCCTGTTTTCGCAGGCTATATAGAATGATTGCATGTTTTAATCAAGAAGGCCTCAATAGGTGGACTGACTCAAAATGGAGAAGCATGCTGGTAGTTTTTCTGTTGATTGTATTAAGCATTTTAAGTTCGTAGCAATTCATAACGTCAATATCTTTGGGATGCTTTGTAATATTTTATAAAACTGTGTTTTTTTGCCTGATCTGGCGTGCTATCCATAGACGTCCTTACCCAATTCCTTCTCACATATGTTATGGTTTTTCGGATAGCCTAGACAATTTGGGGGTGTCGATTCTCTCTCTCTCTCTCACTCTAATAGAATAATGAACAACCAATAAGACAAATATTATAGACCTTCTCCTCAGTCCTACCATGCATTATTTGACTTTTGTGCTAATACAAGGAAAAATATGTGTGAACTTGTGAATTGTGACCTACTCCATCTGTTCCTAAATATAAGTCTTTTTGGAGATTCCAATATGGACTACATACGAAGCAAAATTAGTAAATCTATATTCTTAAATATGTATATATATATATACATCCATATGTAGTTCGTATTGAAATCTCTAAAAATACTTAAATTTAGGAATGGAGGGAGTATATTTTCTGGGCAGGTTTTATCCTTTTTATTTGCAATTGATGTTGCATGTCATTCACCCTTTCACCCTTATATTTGATGTTAATGTCTGAGTGTATGTCTAATTAGGGTTTCTCTTCGGTTGGTTGGTGTTTGAATATGAGTTGCTCGCTTCCCTTTTAGGCATATCTCCTATTACAACACACCCATTTCCTTTTGAGTTTTATGTGAAAATCCTTTTGAGCTGACACACCAAATATGAAGTTACATAACTCAAATAAAATTCTTTTTTTTTCAAAAATACAAATAAATGCCAATGAATTTTTAACAATAAATGTTCTCAAAGATTGATATGTCTACCTGTCACAAGAGAGGTTGGAGTAGCATGTTCTAGAAGACATGTTTTTTCTATAGTACTTTCTAAATGGTAAATTGTATGGTTTCAAGCGCCTAAATCCATATTATGTAATAGTTTGCCAGCCAATTGCATATTGCAATGAAGTTTCTTGTTGGAACATCTTGAAACATTTGTTTAAAGGAAAAAATCCTTCATGTGTTGATTTTAATTAATGGATAATAACAATGCACATGCTTTCATGATGCAATCGATTTTAAGAACTAAAAAAAGGCATTCAAGTGTTATTATCATTTGTAATGCATTGCAGAATAAAGAGTTCAATGTTTGTGTACCACCTTATTTATTTTGTGCATCAGGTGTATAGGGTCGAATTACATTTTTTTTACCGAAGTACATTGCAAGCGAATTAGATTCCAATTACTTTTTTATTTGTTATTGCCTATCTTTCTATGTATGTAAAATTTTACATCCAACCAATACAAAGTTTTCAAATGCGCGTGGCAACGCACGGGCAGTCTACTAATAGACGTCGGTTGCGTCTAGTTTCTGTCTAGTCATGAGCTAAATAGTGGGATGGTACGATAGAAACAAAAACATGGCGTATGATCAGTTCTAAGTTGTTCGGTTTCTAGGCGAATTATTATAAATTCATATAAAGGATGTTGGAGTACCCGGTCCCTCGGAGCCTCCGCGGGCGAGAGTACCCCGTGCAAACCATTGCATGGAGGCATGCCGCGGGCGCCTGTGCAGTGCTCTCTGCGCCATCCAATCTATGAGGACACCGCGCACCTAGCCATCTCGTATCAGGTGTCTATGATAGGTGGACCGCGGGCGTGCCCAAGGCCAGCGTCTTGTGGTGGCTCTCAACCGCACCAGCGTGCGACGGCGACCCCGGACACGCCTGTCGCGTCCTTTGGCCCCATGCGGGGTTCGTCGCTCACGCGGGCTGACCGTGCCAAAGCTCGGCTTGGCAAGGAAGCCCTCTAGACCGTCCGTTTTTCATTGGCCTCCCGCGGCTACCTACTTGGGGCTCTCCGTGACGTCCGATCTGCTCAGCCGGCGTGCACCCAGGCGTCCTGCCTCGGGTGGGTGGACTATGGGTGCGGCTTGGGACACCGTTATGTGGTGGCTTTTGGTCGCCCCCACGTGCACCTTCTCATGTGATGCCACGCGAGGGATGAGGAGGTCGGGTCCGCATGTCAACATCCTTCCTCCCCGGAAAGGCGGCTTCGCTCGCGCGAGCCAGACACCGTATGTGCGCCTAGCTTGGCGGGGTGAGTGTCGTCCAGCCAGGCGCTATTGAATGCGAGCCGCGCACCCGCGTGCGTTCGATGCGGGTGCGAGTGTTGCATGGCCGGCTGCACAAGCCGGTTGGGCCCGTCTGGCTGGGTGACACTGTAGGGTTGTTGCTTGGGTGTGATACGCCAGTTTGTTGCGGTATCATGCGTAGGGTGTTCTTGGTGTATAATGGGGGTTACCCCTGATGAGTAACTTTGGAGATTCGGTAACAGATAGTAGAAAGGTTCCCACCCTCTTCCCCCAAGGAATGACTCTGAGTTATGAAACCCATGAGAGGACATGCACTTGTGATAAGGGTTTCTACCAAGCTTTCGCGAGAGTAATTTTAAGTTTTTAGACCAGATCATAATCACTGTTGTTACTGTCACACTTATAATGTAAATTGGCATATGTATGATGACTTGATACTTACAACCATATGTTTATGCTCGGGATCATCATGATCTTAATTTGTGCTTTGGAAGACTTCGGTTTAGATGTGTTTGCAATGACCTGAAGTGGGCAATGTGTCCAAATTACGTCTAGATCGTAGGCCCTATCAGTCGCGCGGGTTACCTAGGTAACTAAGATAAATCAAACAAATGCTTTGGGCATTTAATGACTACACCTCATGTATCTTCAAGGACTGGATACTAAATCTTCTTGTCATTGGTCTCCATAATTGCGTTTCACTTACTCCTTGCTCCTAACCTCCTCGTGGCTTGAACTGTGTGATCTTGGGTGCCTGCAAGGTCAAAGAACATGAGAGAGACAAGAGATAACTATGATGCAATTTTATTTCACACATACATGACGTTCATTTGTAGTCCTTCTATCGATCCCCGTCCCTTGTACAAACACATCGGGTTGCAAGGTTATACCTCAACCCATTGCCTTAACGAATTACTCACACATGTCGTCCAGATCGCATGAAGAAAGCATTGAAGAATACATTAAGATGAAAACCTTATTTATAATTATATCTTACAACGGTTGCAGGATGCTATAGACGATTACAAGTATGGCTAACTTGGAGGTGGATTGTTGTGGTGGTGAAGATGGTGGTGGCTATGGAGATGAGATGGGAAATGGAGGCAACTAGGGTTTGTGAATGGCTTCTAGTGCGGAGGTGTAGAGGTTCTGGCGTCTGCTCTTTGCGAACGGGGCCCTTTATAAAAGTTATTCAGGTGGAAGCCACGGTGTCGCGGATGGCTGGTACGAGTGCTAATGCGAGACGCCATCTTCCGTCTGTTGGTGGCGGTGCACCTTCCCACTTGATTTCTTCTATCTTCATTTTGCTTATTTCCATGTATATGATTGAGTTATTTAAATCAAGTCTTTTATATAAAGAGAAAGGCATAACACTAACACCAGCTCCTAAATAACATAAAGCAGTTTTCACATGATTCTTTTTGATGGAGCAAGGTATAGTTGGTATTCCTGGATCTCCAAGTTTTTTAGGTACTCCATCTTAAAAGTATAAATTAGCAAGCATAGTGGAGATTTCAGCTTCCGGTATTTTTCTCTTATTGGTGATGATGTCTTTCATGTACTTTGCATAAGGAGGCATGATACGTCCATTTTGCATCATGTTTTCTTACTGTTATTTATGATGTTTTTATCCATAATAATGCTTTTTGGAGTAATTCTGATGCCTTTCTCTCATAATATGGCAAGTTGTACACAAAGAGGGAGAATTCCGGCAGCTGGAAAAGCTACGCCAGGCTACCTATTATGCACAACTCCAAACAAACTGAAACTTCACGGAGATTTTTTATGGAATATTTGAGGAATATTGGAGCAAATAACTACCATAGGGGGGCCACCAGGTGGGGCACAACCCACCTGGGCGCGCCAGGGAGCCCAAGCGCGCCCTGGTGGGCTGTGCTCACCCAGGGCCCACCTCCGGTGCCCATCTTCTGGTATATAGGTCATTTTGACCTAGAACAAGTAAGGAGAAGACTTTCGGGACGGAGCGCCGTCGTCTCGAGGCAGAACTTGGGAAGGAGTACTTTTTTCCTCCAATGGAGCGATTCCGCCGGGAAAACTTCCCTCCCGGAGGGGGAAATCATCGTCATCATCATCACCAACAACTCTCCCATCGAGGGGAGGGAAATCTCCATTAACATCTTCAACAACCATCTCATCTCAAACCCTTGTTCATCTCTTGTGTTCAATCTTGTTACCGGAACTATAGATTGGTGCTTGTGGGTGACTAGTAGTGTTGATTACATCTTATAGTTGATTACTATATGGTTTATTTGGTGGAAGATTATATGTTCAGATCCAATATGCTATTTAATACTCCTCTGATCATGAGCATGATTATCATTTCTGAGTAGTTACTTTTGTTCTTGAGGTCACGGGAGAAATCATGTTGCAAGTAATCATGTGAACTTGATATGTGATCGATATTTTGATAGTATGTATGTTGTGATTCCCTTAGTGGTGTCATGTGAACGTCGACTACATGACACTTCGCCATATTTGGGCCTAAGGGAATGCATTGTGGAGTAGCAATTAGATGATGGGTTGTGAGAGTGATAGAAGTTTAAACCCCAGTTTATGCGCTATTCCGTAAGGGACTGATTGGATCTAAAAGTTTAATGCTATGGTTAGAATTTATTCTTAATACTTTTCTCATAGTTGCGGATGCTTGCGGGAGGGTTAATCATAAGTAGGAGGTTTGTTCAAGTAAGAACAACACCTAAGCACCGGTCCACCCACATATCAAATTATCAATGTAGCACACATAAATCGAACCAACATGATGAAAGTGACCAGATGAAATTCCCGTGTACCCTCAAGAATGCTTTGCTTATCATAAGAGATTGTTTTGGCCTGTCCTTTGCCCCAAAAGGATTGGGCTATCTTGCTGCACTTTTGTTACTACTATCGTTACTTGCTCGTTACAAATTATCTTTCTATCAAACTACTCCGCTACTTACAATTTCAGCACTTGCAGACATTACCTTGCTGAAAACCACTTGTCATTTCCTTCTGCTCCTCGTTGGGTTCGACACTCTTACTTATCAAAAAGAGCTACAATTGATCACCTATACTTGTGGGTCACGGCTATTTTCTGGCACCGTTGCCGGGGAGTGAAGCGCCTTTGGTAAGTGGAATTTGGTAATGAAACATTTATATAGTGTGCTGAAATTTATTGTCACTTGTTACTATGGAAAACAATCCTTTGAGGTGTTTGTTCGGGGTATCTTCACCTCGACTGGAACCACAATTAGCTACCCCTCAACCTACTGCACCTATTGAAAATGTTGAATATGAAATTCCTTCGGGTATTATAGAACAACTGCTAGCCAGTCCTTATGCAGGAGATGGAACCGAACATCCTGATATGCACTTGATATATGTGAAACAAATTTGTGGATTGTTTAAGCTTGCAGGTTTGCCCGGGGTTGAAGTTATGAAAAAGGTTTTCCCTTTATCTTTGAAGGGAAAAGCATTGGCATGGTATAGGCTGCGATGATATTGGATCTTGGAATTAGAATCGTCTGAAAGGAGTTCCACCAAAAAAATTATCGTATGCATCTAGTTCATCGTGATCGATATTGTATATATAATTTTTGGACTCGTGAAGGAGAAAGTATCGCTCTAGCTTGGGGGAGGCTTAAGTCAATGTTATATTCATGCCCCAATCATGAGCTCTCAAGAGAAATTATTATTCGGAACTTTTATACTCGGCTTTCTCGTAATGATCAAACCATGCTTGATACTTCTTGTGCCAGATCTTTTATGAAGAAGACTATTGAATTCTGGTGGGATCTTTTGGAAAGAATTAAACGAAACTCTGAAGATTGGGAACTTGACGAAGGTAAAGAGTCAGGTATCAAGCTTAAGTATGATGGTGTTAAATCTTTTATGAATACTGATGCTTTTCAAAAGTTTAGCACTAAATATGGACTTGATTATGAGATAGTAGCCCCCTTTTGTGAATCATTTGCTACTCATGTTGATCTCCCTAAAGAGAAGTGGTTTAAATATCACCCACCTATTAAAGAAGAAATCGAAGAACCGTCACCAATTAAAGAAGAAACTATACTTTATAATGTTGATCCAGTTGTTCCTTCTGCTTATATTGAGAAACCACCTTTCCCTGTTAGGATAAAGGAACATGCTAAAGTTTCAACCGTGGTTAACAAAAGCTATATTAGAACACCTAAACCTGATGAACAAATCAAAGTAGAACCTAGTATTGCTATGGTTAAAGATCTCTTAGAAGATATAGATGGGCATGTTATTTAATTCTATGAAGAAGCTGCTAGAATTGCCAAACCTGATAAAAAAGATAAACATAGACCTATTGTTGGCATGCCCGTTATCTCAGTTAAAATAGGAGATACTGTTATCATGGTTTATGTGACATAGGTGCTAGTGTGAGTGCTGTCCCTTACACCTTATATCAAGAAATTATGAATGACATAGCACCCGCAGAGATAGAAGACATAGATGTTACTATTAAACTTGCTAAGAGAGACACTATATCACCAATTGGGATTGTTAGAGATGTTGAAGTCGTGTGTGGGAAAATAAAATACCGTACTGATTTTCTTGTTCTTGGTTCCCCACAAGATGACTTTGTCCCATTATCTTTGGTAGACCTTTCTTGAACACTGTGAATGCTAAAATAGATTGTGAGAAACAAACTGCCGGTGTTAGTTTTGGTGATGAGTCTCATGAATTTAATTTTTCCAAGTTTAGTAGAAAACTTCATGAAAAATAATTGCCTAGTAAATATGAATTAATTGGTCTTTCTTATATTGCTGTGCCTCCTACTGATCCATTGGAACAATATTTGCTAGACCATGAAAATGATTTACATATTCATGAAAGAAATGAAATAGATAAAATTTTCTTTGAACAACGTCCTCTGCTTAAACATAATTTGCCTATTGAAACTCTAAGGGGTCCTCCTCCACCTAAAGGTGATCCTGGGTTTGAATTAAAACAATTTTCAGACACTTTAAAATATGCTTATCTTGATGAAAAAAAGATATATCCTGTTATTATCAGCGCTAACCTTTCAAAACGTGAAGAAGAAAGATTATTGAAAGTTCTAAGGAAGCACAAAGCTGCTATTGTATATACTACTGGCGATTTAAATGGCATTAGTCCCACTCTATGTCAACACAAAATTAATATGGAACCTGATGCTAAACCCGTTGTTGATCACCAACATCGGTTAAATCCGAAGATGAAAGAAGTGGTAAGAACGAAAATACTAAAACTTCTAGAAGCAGGTATAATATATCCTATAGCTGATAGTAGATGGATAAGTCATGTTCATTGTGTCCCTAAGAAAGGAGGTATAACTGTTGTTACTAATGATAAGAATGAACTTATTCCACAAAGAATTGTTACAGGCTATAGAATGGTAATTGATTTTAGAAAACTAAACAAAGCAACTAGAAAAGATCATTACCCTCTGCCTTTTATCGATCAAATGCTTGAAATATTATCTAAGCACACACATTTTTGCTTCCTTGGTGGATATTCTGGTTTTCCTCAAATACTTGTTTCTCAACTTCATCAAGAAAAGACCAATTTTACTTGTCCCTTTGGAACTTATGCTTATAGATGTATGCCTTTTGGTTTATGTAATGCACCTGCTACCTTTCAAAGATGTATGACTGCTATATTCTCTGAATTTTGTGAAAATATTGTTGAGGTTTTCATGGATGACTTCTCTGTTTATGGGAAGTCTTCTGATGATTGTTTAAGCAATCTTGATCGAGTTTTGCAGGGATGTGAATAGACAAATCTTGTCTTGATTTGGGAGAAGTGCCACTTTATGGTTAATGAAGGTATTGTGTTGGGTCATAAAATTTCTGAAAGAGGTATTGAAGTGGAGAAAGCTAAGGTTGATGCAATTGAGAAGATGCCATGTCCTAAAGATATAAAAGGTATTCGTAGTTTCCTATGTCATGCTGGTTTCTATAGGAGATTTATCAAAGACTTTAATAAATTTCTAGGCCTCTTATGAGTCTTTTGCAAAAGGATATTCCTTTTGTTTTTGATGATGATTGTTTAGAAGCCTTTGAAACACTCAAGAAAGCCTTAATTTCTACACCTATTGTTAAACCAGCTGATTGAACTTGCCTTTTGAAATTATGTGTGATGCTAGTGATTATGCGGTTGGTGCTGTTCTAGGACAAATAGTTGATAAAAAATTGAATGTTATTCATTATGCTAGTAAGACTCTAGACAGTGCTCAATGAAACTATGCTACTACTGAAAACAAATTCTTAGCATTGGTGTTTGCTTGTGATAAATTTAGACCTTATATTGTTGATTCCAAAGTAACTGTTCACACAGACCATGCTGCTATTAAATATCTTATGAAAAAAAGATGCTAAACCTAGACTTATTCGATGGCTTCTCTTATTACAAGAATTTGATTTACAGATCACTAATAGAAAAGGAGCTGAGAACCCCGTAGCTGATAATTTATCTAGGCTTGAAAATGTGCCTGATGACCCACTACCTATTGATGATAGTTTTCCTGATGAGCAGTTAGCTGTAATAAATGTTGCTCATAGTACTCCTTGGTATGCTGACTATGCTAATTACATTGTTGCTAAATATTTACCACCTAGCTTTACTTACCAACAAAATCAAAATTCTTCTATTATTTAAGACATTACTTTTGGGATGACCCACATCTTTATGAAGAAGGAGTAGATGGTATTATTAGACGTTGTATACCTGAGCATGAATAGGGAAAAATCCTATGGAAATGTCACTCCGAAGCTTATAGAGAGCATCATGTTGGAGACTGAACTAGTCACACGATATTGCAATCTGGATTTTATTGGCCTACTCTCTTCAAGGATGCCCGTAAGTTCGTCTTATCTTGTGATGAATGTCAAAGAATAGGTAATATTGGTAATCGTCAAGAAATGCCTATGAATTATTCACTTGTTGTTGAACCATTTGATGTTTGGGTATTTGATTACATGTGACATTTTCCTTCGTCTAATGGGTATACACATATTTTGGTTGCTGTTGATTATGTTACTAAATGGGTAGAAGCTATTCCAACCAGTAGTGTTGATCACAACACCTCTATTAAAATGCTTAAGGAAGTTATTTTCCCAAGGTTCGGAGTCCCTAGATATTTAATGACTGATGGTGGTTCACACTTTATTCATGGTGTTTTCCATAAAATGCTTGCCAAGTATGATGTTAACCATAGAATTTCATCACCTTATCATCCTCAGTCTAGTGGTCAAGTTGAACTTAGCAATAGAGAAATAAAATTAATTTTGCAAAAGACTTTTAATAGGTCCAGGAAGAATTGGTCTAAGAAATTGGATGATGCACTTTGAGCTTATAGAACAACATATAAAAATCCTATGGGTATGTCTCCTTATAAAATGGTTTATGGAAAAGATTGTCATTTGCCTCTTGAGTTAGAACATAAAGCATATTGGGCCATTAAAGAGCTCAACTATGATTTCAAACTTGCTGGTGAAAAGAGGTTATTTGATATTAGCTCTTTAGATGAATGGAGAACCCAAGATTACGAAAATGCAAAATCATTCAAAGAAAAATTTAAAAGATGGCATGAGAAAAGAATCCAAAATCGTGAGTTTAAAGTCAGAGAATATGTTCTTTTGTACAAATCTCACTTCAAATTCTTTGCAGGAAAACTCCTCTCAAAATGGGAAGGCCCATATGCCATCGAGGAGGTTTATCGGTCTGGAGCCATCAAAATAAATAATGCCGAAGGTACTAACCCGAAGGTTGTCAATGGACAACGAATAAAACATTATATCTCAGGTATGCCCATTAATGTTGAAACTAATATTATCCAAACTTTGACACCGGAAGAACACATGAAAGAGTCCTTCTAGAACACTCCAGAATCTTGAAAATAAGGAGGTACGTGATATGGTAAGTAAACGGACGAGAGACGGCAGAGCTTCCCGGGGTGGTCGCCGGTCAAGGCAGGGGCGAGGTTAAGCTCGGGGACGAGCTACTCCGGTGATGAGGCAAGTTAGCAGGAGGAGGCGGGCGCGCTCGGGTGCAGTAGATCGAGCAGCTCGATCGGGAGGCGGCGCTGGCTTCAGGTGGAGCTCTAGTTGGTGGGATAGGATCCCAAGGTGGGAGGAGGAGGAAGCTGCAGGCTTCGGTGGTGGGCTGGCGAGGGGGTCGAGGGAGATCGGGTGAGGCGCT
>NC_053026.1:167054150-167070988 GCF_003073215.2 Triticum urartu | reverse complement strand
TTTCCTCAAAGTGGATGACCTAAGGTTTATCAATCCATAGGAGGCATAGGATAAAGATGGTCTCTCTCAAGCAACCCTGCAACCAAATAACAAAGACTCTCTTGTGTCCCCAACACACCCAATACAATGGTAAATTGTATAGGTGCACTAGTTCGGCAAAGAGATGGTCAAACAAGTGGTATATGGATAGTAGATAAAGGTTTTTGTAATCCGGAAATATAAAAACAGCAAGGTAACTAATGATAAAAGTGAACGTAAACGGTATTGCAATGCTAGGACACAAGGCCTAGGGTTCATACTTTCACTAGTGCAAGTTCTCTCAACAATAATAACATAATTGGATCATATAACTATCCCTAAACATGCAACAAAGAGTCACTACAAAGTCACTAATAGCGGAGAACAAACGAAGAGATTATGGTAGGGTACGAAACCACCTCAAAGTTATTCTTTCTGATCAATCTATTCAAGAGTCCGTAGTAAAATAACATGAAGCTATTCTTTCTGTTCAATCTATCCTAGAGTTCGTACTAGAATAACACCTTAAGACACAAATCAATCAGAACCCTAATGTCACCTAGATAATCCAATGTCACCTCAAGTATCCGCGGGTATGATTATACGATATGCATCACACAATCTCAGATTCATCTATTCAAACCAACACAAAGTACTTCAAAGAGTGCCCCAAAGTTTCTACCGGAGAGTCAAGACGAAAACGTGTGCCAACCCCTATGCATAGGTTCATGGGCGGAACCCGCAAGTTGATCAGCAAAACATACATCAAGTGGATCAATAGAATACCGCATTGTCACCACGGGTATCCCACGTAAGACATACATCAAGTGTTCTCAAATCCTTAAAGACTCAATCCGATAAGATAACTTCAAAGGGAAAACTCAATCCATTACAAGAGAGTAGAGGGGGAGAAACATCATAACATCCAACTATAATAGCAAAGCTCGCGATACATCAAGATCGTATCACCTCAAGAACACGAGAGAGAGAGAGAGAGAGATCAAACACATAGCTACTGGTACATACCCTCAGCCCCGAGGAGAACTACTCCCTCCTCGTCATGGAGAGCACCGGGATGATGAAGATGGCCACGGGAGAGGGATTCCCCCTCTGGCAGGGTGCCGGAACGGGTCTAGATTGGTTTTTGGTGGCTACGGAGGCTTCTGGCGGCGGAACTCCCGATCTATTGTGCTCCCCGAAGTTTTTATGGTATATGGGTATATATGGGAGGAAGAAGTACGTTGGTGGACCTCCAGGCTGTCCACGAGGCAGGGGGCGCGCCCAGGGGGTGGGCGCGCCCCCCACCCTCGTGGGCAGCCCGGGACTCTTCTGGTCCAACTCCGATACTCTGTGGGTTCATCTGGTCCAAAACTAAGTTCCGTGAAGTTCCAGGTCAATTGGACTCCGTTTGATTTTCCTTTTCTGTGATACTCTAAAACAAGGGAAAACAGAAACTGGCACTGGCACTGGGCTCTAGGTTAATAGGTTAGTCCA
Source organism: Triticum urartu (assembly GCF_003073215.2). Taxonomy (NCBI): domain Eukaryota; kingdom Viridiplantae; phylum Streptophyta; class Magnoliopsida; order Poales; family Poaceae; genus Triticum; species Triticum urartu. The sequence goes on along the minus strand of NC_053026.1, from coordinate 167,069,476 downwards.
AAAAATCATATAAAATAGCATATAAATCCATATAAAACATCCAAGGTTGATAATATAATAGCATGGAACAATCAAAAATTATAGATACGTTGGAGACGTATCAGCATCCCCAAGCTTAATTCCTGCTCGTCCTCGAGTAGGTAAATGATAAAAACAGAATTTTTGATGTGGAATGCTACATAACATATTTATCCATGTAATTCTCTTTATTGTGGCAAGAATATTCAGATCCATAAGATTCAAGACAAATGTTTAATATTGACATAAAAATAATAATACTTCAAGCATACTAACAAAGTAATCATGTCTTCTAAAAATAACATGGCCAAACAAAGCTATCCCTACAAAATCATATAGTCTGGCTATGCTCCATATTCACCACACAAAATATTTAAATCATGCACAACCCCGATGACAAGCCAAGCAATTGTTTCATACTTTTGATGTTCTCAAATTTTTCCAATCTTCACGCAATACATGAGCGTGAGCCATGGACATGGCACTATAGGTGGAATAGAATGGTGGTTGTGGAGAAGACAAAAAGGAGAAGATAGTCTCACATCAACTAGGCGTATCAACGGGCTATGGAGATGCCCATCAATAGATATCAATGTGAGTGAGTAGGGATTTCCATGCAACGGATGCACTAGAGCTATAAATGTATGAAAGCTCAACAAAAGAAACTAGGTGGGTGTGCATCCAACTTGCTTGCTCACGAATACCTAGGGCAATTTGAGGAAACCCATCATTGTAATATACAAGTCAAGTTCTATAATGAAAGATTCCCACTAATATATGGAAGTGACAACATAGGAGACTCTTTATCATGAAGATCATGGTGCTACTTTGAAGCACAAGTGTGGTAAAAGGATAGTAGCATTGCCCCTTCTCTCTTTTTCTCTCATTTTTTGGGGGCCTTCTCTTTTTTGGCCTTTTTTTAGTCCGGAGTCTCATCCCGACTTATGGGGGAATCATAGTCTCCATAATCCTTTCCTCGCATGGGACAATGCTCTAATAATGATGATCATCACACTTTTATTTACTTACAACTCAACAATTACAACTCAATACTTAGAACAAAATATGACTCTATATGAATGCCTCCAGCGGTGTACCGGGATGTGCAATGACTCATGAGTGACATGTATGAAAGGATTATGAATGGTGGCTTTGCCACAAATACGATGTCAACTACATGATCATGCAAAGCAATATGACAATGATGGAGCGTGTCATAGTAAATGGAACGGTGGAAAGTTACATGGCAATATATCTCGGAATGGCTATGGAAATGCCATAATAGGTAGGTATGGTGGCTGTTTTGAGGAAGGTATATGGTGGGTTTATGGTACCGGCGAAAGTTGCGCGGTACTAGAGAGGCTAGCAATGGTGGAAGGGTGAGAGTGCGTATAATCCATGGACTCAACATTAGTCATAAAGAAATCACATACTTATTGCAAAAGTCTATTAGTTATCGAAACAAAGAACTAAGCGCATGCTCCTAGGGGGATAGATTGGTAGGAAAATACCATCGCTCGTCCCCGACCGCCACTCATAAGGAAGACAATCAATAAATAAATCATGATCCGACTTCATCACATAACGGTTCACCATACGTGCAAGCTACGGGAATCACAAACTTCAACACAAGTATTTCTCAAATTCACAACTACTAAACTAGCATGACTCTAATATCACCATCTCCATATCTCAAAACAATTATCAAGTATCAAACTTCTCTTAGTATTCAATGCACTTCCTATGAAAGTTTTTATTATATCCCTCTTGGATGCCCATCATATTAGGACTAAATTCATAACCAAAGCAAATTACCATGCTGTTTAGGACTCTCAAAATAATATAAGTGATGAATGAGAGTTCATCTATTTCTACAAAATAAATCCACCGCCATGCTCTAAAAAGATATAAGTGAAGCACTAGAGCAACAACAAACTACTCCGAAAGATATAAGTGAAGCTCAATGAGTAGTCGAATAATTATGCAACTATGTGAAGACTCTCTAACATTTAAGAATTTCTGATCTTGGTATTTTATTCAAACAGCAAGCAAAACTAAATAAAATAAAATGACGCTCCAAGCAAAACACATATCATGTGGCGAATAAAAATATAGCTCCAAGTAAAGTTACCGATGAACGAAGACGAAAGAGGGGATGCCATCCGGGGCATCCCCAAGCTTAGGCTCTTGGTTGTCCTTGAATATTACCTTGGGGTTACTTGGGCATCCCCAATATTTGGCTCTTGCCACTCCTTATTCCATAATCCAGCGAATCTTTACCCAAAACTTGAAAACTTCACAACACAAAACTTAACAGAAAACTCGTAAGCTCCGTTAGCGAAAGAAAACAAAACACCACTTCAAGTTACTGTAATGAACTCATTCTTTATTTATATTGCTGTTAAAACTACTGTATTCCAACTTCTCTATGGTTTATAAACTCTTTTACTATCCATAGATTCATTAAAATAAGCAAACAACACACGAAAAACAGAATCTGTCAAAAACAGAACAGTCTGTGGTAATCTGTAACTAACGCAAACTTCTGGAACCCCAAAAATTCTAAAATAAATTGCTGGACGTGAGGAATTTATCTATTAATCATTTTCAAAAAGAATTAACTAAATAGCACTATCCAAATAAAAATGGCAGCAATTCTCGTGAGCGCTAAAGTTTCTGCTTTTTACAGCAAGATCAACAAGACTTTCCCCAAGTCTTCCCAACGGTTCTACTTGGCACAAACACTAATTAAAACATAAAAACTCAATAATAACAGAGGCTAGATAAATTATTTATTACTAAACAGGAGCAAAAAGTGAGGAACAAAAATAAAAATTGGGTTGCCTCCCAATATGCGCTATCGTTTAACGCCCCTAGCTAGGCATGATGATTTCAATGATGCTCACATAAAAGATAAGAATTGGAACATAAAGAGAACATCATGAAGAATGTGACTAGCACATTTAAGTCTAACCCACTTCCTATGCATAAGGATTTTGTGAGCAAACAACTTATGGAAACAATAATCAACTAGCATAGGAGGGCAAAACAAGCATAACTTCAAGATTTTAAGCGCATAGAGAGGAAACTTGATATTATTGCAATTCCTACAAGCATATGTTCCTCCCTCATAATAATTTTCAGTAGAATCATGAATGAATTCAACAATATAACCATCATATAAAGAATTCTTTTCATGATCTACAAGCATAGAAAATTTACCACTCTCCACATAAGCAAAATTCTTCTCAATCGGAATAGTGGGAGTATCATAAGAGACTCGAATACTATAGATTGTTTCCACATTAAAAGAGTAATGTTCAGAAAAGGGGTAATAATAATCATGACAAGTTTTATAAATATAATCATCACTACTTTTTATAGCATATGTATCATCACAATAATCATCATACGTAGCAACTTTGTTCTCATCATTATCGGTTGAATCCTCTTCCAAGATAGTGGAATCATCACTAAATAAAGTCATGACCTCTCCAAATCCACTTTCATAGTTATCATAATAAGATTCAACATCCTCCAAAATAGTGGGATCATTACTTCCTTAAGTTGACACTCTTCCAAACCCACTTTCATCAATATAATCATCATAAGTAGGAGGCATGCTATCATCATTATAAATTTGCATATCAAAACTTGGGAGACTAAAAATATCATCTTCATTAAACATAGCATCCCCAAGCTTGGGACAAACATTAATTGCAGAAAATATATTCTCAAAAACATCATCTTCATCAAACATAGCATCCCCAAGCTTGGGCCTTTTCATATCATAAGCATAATCACTTTCATCATTAATAGTATGGATAGCACCAATAGTATAGCAATTATCATCATCACAAGGAGTAATAGGAGCAACATCATTTGGGAGAGATACCTTTTTACCTTTGCTTCTCCGTCTTTTCTTTTTCTTCTTCACATCATGTGTGGGTTCAACCCCCTTTTTGGAGCTCCTTATTAATGAGATTGGTTAAATAGAAGGCTCCTCCTCATTACCTGATTCATCATAAGAAATAATAGGAGGATATTGGGAAGTCTCTTCCCTTTCATTAGTATTCTCTTCATCTTCTATTTTTTTTGTTTTCTTTATGTAATTGGCAATACAAGGGTTTTCAATGCAATTCACCGCACAATACATATAAATTTCCTCTAGATCAAAATCAAGAAATTTATCGAGATTAAATTTTGGAATACCCTCAGTTATACGTTTCATTTCTTCATAACCCAAAAGAACACTATGCACTTTATGATGCTCAAGGGTAATCAAGTTATCACAATTTTTGGACATGACTTGATCATGAAACAAATAGCATTGGAGCTTTAAATGACCATGTTCATTGCAAAGTTCACAAGGATGGCGATAAATATTGAATCTTTCAGCACAAACATGTAGCCTTTCTTGCAACAATTTAGTTTCTAAATGCTTATGCCTCTTGCAATATCTATCTTCCCTATTTGGTGTGTACTTGCAAACCCAATGCACTCCACAAAAATTGACATGTTTATAGGAGACATTTTCATCATAACTAGTGCAATCATCATTAGTACTATGGATATTCAAGGAGTTCATACTAACAGCATTGCAATCATGCTCATCATTCAAAGATTTAGTGCCAAACATTTTAATGCATTCTTCTTCCAACACTTCGGCACAATTTTCCATTCCATCATACTCACGGAAGATATTAAGAAGATGAAGCGTATGAGGCAAACTTAATTCCATTTTTTGTAATTTTATTTTATAAACTAAACTAGTGATAAAACAAGAAACTAAAAGACTCGATTGCAAGATCTAAAGATATACCTTCAAGCGCTAACCTCCCCGGCAACGGCGCCAAAAAAGAGCTTGATGTCTACTACACAACCTTCTTCTTGTAGACGTTGTTGGGCCTCCAAGTGCAGAGGTTTGTAGGATAGTAGCAAATATCCCCAAGTGGATGACCTAAGGTTTATCAATCCGTAGGAGGCGTAGGATGAAGATGGTCTCTCTCAAGCAACCCTGCAACCAAATAACAAAGGGTCTCTTGTGTCCCCAACACACCCAATACAATGGTAAATTGTATGGGTGCACTAGTTCGGCGAAGAGATGGTGAAACAAGTGGTATATGGATAGTAGATAAAGGTTTTTGTAATCTGAAAATATAAAAATAGAAAGGTAACTAATGATAAAAGTGAGTGTAAACGGTATTGCAATGCTAGGAAACAAGGCCTAGGGTTCATACTTTCACTAGTGCAAGTTCTCTCAACAATAATAACATAATTGGATCATATAACTATCCCTCAACATGCAACAAAGAGTCACTCCAAAGTCACTAATAGCGGAGAAGAAACAAAGAGATTATGGTAGGGTACGAAACCACCTCAAAGTTATTCTTTCTGATCGATCTATTCAAGAGTCCGTAGTAAAATAACATGAGGCTATTATTTCCGTTCAATCTATCCTAGATTTCGTACTAGAATAAAACCTTAAGACATAAATCAATCAAAAACCTAATGTCACCTAGATACTCCAATGTCACCTCAAGTATCCGTGGGTATGATTATATGATATGCATCACACAATCTCAGATTCATCTATTCAAACCAACACAAAGTACTTCAAAGAGTGCCCCAAAGTTTCTACCGGAGAGTCAAGATGAAAACGTGTGCCAACCCCTATGCATAGGTTCATGGGCGGAACCCGCAAGTTGATCACCAAAACATACATCAAGTGGATCAATAGAATACCCCATTGTCACCAAGGGTATCCCACGCAAGACATACATCATGTGTTCTCAAATCCTTAAAGACTCAATCCGATAAGATAACTTCAAAGGGAAAACTCAATCCATTACAAGAGAGTAGAGGGGGAGAAACATCATAACATCCAACTATAATAGCAAAGCTCGCGATACATCAAGATCGTATCACCTCAAGAACACGAGAGAGAGAGAGATCAAACACATAGCTACTGGTACATACCCTCAGCCCCGAGGAGAACTACTCCCTCCTCGTCATGGAGAGCACCGGGATGATGAAGATGGCCACGGGAGAGGGATTCCCCCTCTGGCAGGGTGCCGAAACGGGTCTAGATTGGTTTTTGGTGGCTACGGAGGCTTCTGGCGGCGGAACTCCCGATCTATTGTGCTCCCCGAAGTTTTTAGGGTATATGGGTATATATGGGAGGAAGAAGTACGTCGGTGGACCTCCGGGCTGTCCACGAGGCAGGGGGCGCGCCCAGGGGGGGGCGCGCCCCCACCCTCGTGGGCAGCCCGAGACTCTCCTGGTCCAACTCCGATACTCCATGGGCCTTCTTCTGGTCCAAAAATAAGTTCCGTGAAGTTTCAGGTCAATTGGACTCTGTTTGATTTTCCTTTTCTGCGATACTCTAAAACAAGGAAAAAACAGAAACTGGAACTGGCATTGGCACTGGGCTCTAGGTTAATAGGTTAGTCCCAAAAATCATATAAAATAGCATATAAATGCATATAAAAACATCCAAGGTTGATAATATAATAGCATGGAACAATCAAAAATTATAGATACGTTGGAGACGTATCACTCGAGTATCTGGCACAGGCACTGCAGCAGACCTTGGACCTCGTGGCACTCGCTTGATGCATCAGTAGTAGACTTGCCCTTCCTCTCCTCTGCTTCCTCCTGTAGCTGCTCAACTGCAGTTTGGATCTCAGTTACCTTGACATCCAGATCATAGAACTTCTGCTCAACGATCCTCTCCAAACTCTCCTGGTTCTTTGTCAGGGTGGCCAAGCCCTTCTCAATCCTCAGGGTGGATTGGATCAGATATCCAAGTTGATCTCGTTTGGATTTCAAGAACACTTGAGATGCCTCTTCAACAGTTGGCATCTTTGCAGCTTTCTCTGCCTTTGCCTTCTCTCTCTTCTCATGTGCTTGAACTGAAGATGGTTCATTTTCATCCATCACCACAGTGTTGTCTTCAAATTCAGGATAGATGAGCAGGTGTTCCTTGTCCAAAAGATATGTGCATGTGCCCATCTTTGAGTTAATGAGCTCCTGAATGTGTGGAGCATACCCACAACTCCTCTTCTGATCAGCAGCAGTCCTCTTGATTGTCTCAACAATCAGGCTCATGACTTTGAACTTCTGTGGGACATCAAATATGTGCAGCAAGTTTATAGCATGTCCTCTGATCATCTTGTGATCACCTGACTTGGGTAGCAGTGTGTGCCTTAATATCCAGTTTATGGTAGGCAGACCAGACAACAGGTAGTGGACAGATCCAAACTTGTGTGTATCCAAGGCAGCATCTGGGATCTCCTTGTACATGTTGGCCATAGTGTTGTGGTCTTTCTTTTTCTCTACATAAACATCCAAGTCATCCTCATGTTCCTCAGGAGCATTTATAAGCTTGGCCCACTCATCAACTATGGATTGGTACCTAGTACCCTCAGACATCCATACAATCTTCCCATCTGGATAAAAGTGGGTAGTGGAGTAGAACTGCATGATCAGCTCATCATTCCACTTGGTGAGCTTTTGTGCAACGAATTCATCAACTCCACATGCCTTAAAACTGTCATACACTCCAGGATAGTGATCTTCATTCTTCTGGATGTACTCCCAGTCTACACATTTCATGTCACACACAATGGGCTTCTTGTCAAGCAACACTGTCTCATAGAAGTCCTGCTGTTTCTTAGTGTGAAACTTGTAGTCCACAGCAGTTCTTCTCCTGGTAGCATATGGATCTGACTCTCTCCATATTCTCAATCCTGCATCCTTCCTAATTTTCATGTTTTCTGCAACTGGATGTGCATCATTGTGGTCAGGGATCTTGGGTTTCAGCTTCCTTAGCACTTGAGTTTCATCTTCTTCAGCAGCTTCAGGCACTGGGCCTTGTTCTTTTCCTCAGCGGAAATGTTTCTAGTGCTTCTCTTGGGTTTCTGAGCTGGAGCAGCTGCCTTGGGAGCAACTTTGGGCTTAGATGGAGCAGCCCCTGATCTGATTGCATCTCCCATGAGCTTTTGAGCTTTGGGTGCTCGTGCAGCATCTTCTTCCTCTTCAACATCATCTCTCATAATTGATGATCTGTCAAGCACTCTGGCAGTGGTCTTTTTGACCCTTTCCTTCCTTTTCTTGCCTTCTCCAACTGCCTCTTCAGAAGGCTTGGAGGTTTCAGCAGTGGATGCTCTGGCCTTAGACATGGGGACTCTCTTTGCTGGTGCCTTCTTATGCATCCCTGGCTTGACTATAGCAGCTGAGCCATACTCCTTTTTCAGCACCTTTTTCTTGGAGCTGACTTCTTCCTCAACAGCCACATAGTCCTTATCCTCTAAATCTGAGGTCTTCTTCTTTCTTGTTCTGGTGGCTTCCTTTGGCAAGTTACTTGGGGTGCTCCTGCTGCCATCATCAGATGAACTAGAGGGACTAGTGCCCTCACTCAGTTGAACCTGCTCCTCAGACTTGTTCTGGCTATCACTTTGGTCAGACATCGTGCAGGAAAACTGTCAGCAGACCCTGTGAATTGATTATAGATGAGGTAGAGTAGATGAGCATGACAAAGTACAGGAGTTTTGCAAAAAGATTGACTCAAAAACTTAGTTTTAGTTCTTCACAGAAAGCATTTCGGATCTACCGATTTGTAAACTCGGTGATACCGAAGCAGTTTTTGAACCTGAACTGGTGAACTCAGTCAGACCGAGTCACAGTTCGGTGGCACCGAGACTGCTAGGGTTTCACAGAGAATTGAACTCGGTCACACTAATTTGCAATTTTCGGTCAGACCGAAAACGCGTGTGCTCTGGTCTAAGCCAAAATCGGTGAGACCGAGTTCTACAACTCGATCGGTCCGAGATGAATTCGGCGGAGACCTAACCCTAAATTTTGAAATCAAAACTAATCTATGGGATGTTTTTGCTGGACAGGATGATTTCATTCGTGGCAAGAATCATGGCAAAGCAATGTGCTAAGAATCGGAGTTAAGGATTAGCACAATGATCAAGTTCGTACCCTAGTTCGGCGACGAACTTGCTACGGCGGCAACGGCGGTGAAGATTTCCGTTGACAGCGGCGGAGACCAGCGGTGGGAGGTCGCTAGCGATGAGAGGACGATCCGGAGACCCGAGGAGGCAGAGTAGGTTATGCGCGGGCGAGGAGGTTCGGAAATTTTTTCCAAATTTTGGCCCATCGGTATATATAACCTGACCCTGTCGGTGTGACCAAGTGGAACGACTCGGTGGCACCGAGATGCAAAACTACAGGCAGTTACTGCAACTCAGTGTGACCGAAAGGTTCTAATCGGTTGCACCGAGATTGAAAAATTGTAGATCAACTTAGTGACTCGGTAGGACCGAAAAGGATGAATCGGTCAGACCGAGATGCACAAAGAGGTTTTGGAGGTTTAAGTCTATGACGAATCGGGAACTCCGAGTGCTCCTCACACAGAGTGGTTCAAATCTGACTTGATCAGACTTTGTGATGTAGCATTAATAGAGTTTGAGACGAGAAAAGCATAGATAGCTCGAGGGAGTTCTTCGGCATTCTTGTCCATCCATTTGGCAAAAGAGAAAGAGCCAAACAATCAAAACAACAAATGGATGTCCTCAAATGAGTAAAATATGCAACCAACATGCTCACACAATAAAATGACAAATGAAATATGTGACAGAGCATGCACAAACACTCTAGCATCTATCAAGCAATTTGGCGATGACTAGGTCATCTATATATGAGTATATTGACTTAGGAGTCAAATGAGAACATTTGATCATAGGTCATACTCGTCGTTTAAGCACAAGTGGGGTTACCACTTTTACATAAAGCATTATTGTGTTCACACCATTAGAGTTGCTTTAGCTCAATTGGTTTGAGCAAAGCTCCCCCTAGATGTGATATCCCCCCTAAGAGGGATGAACTAACCTTGGGTTTTGTCGATGATGACTTCATGTAGGTGTTGAAGATGTAGATGCTCAATGTTTGACGTAGATCATTTGGAGCAATCCTTTGGAGTGAGTTGCACTTTCAATACCTACACGGGTTAGTCCCACAAGGAAAAAACAAGGATATCCATAGACATAGAGTGATGCATACACAAGATGATGTCCATGAAAGCATTAGGTTACCTTGTCCCTTGTCTTACCAACAAGAGAGTTTGTGACTCCTTGAACTAGTGCAAGGTATGGAAGTTGTTTGCACTTGTCCTCGCCAAAATGATAGTAGTGAAGTATGTTGGCGGAGTCACCCTCAAGAACTCTCTAGTTCTTCTTCTTCTGGATCCACACCATCTTGATGGGAACCCTTGTAGTTGTAGTTGTACTTGATGAAGTAGAACTTGATGTGGTCTTGGGAACCCACTTGACCAAGGCCTTGGGTGCTTCTTCAAATGCATCAATTTCCTCTTGAAGCTTGTCCTTGCCTTTTTGCTTGTGGTCTTGTGGTGGAAGATCATCTTGAGCTTGTGTCCCCTTGAAAGAAGTAGGATCATACTTCTCTTGTTGAGGAACAAACTTCGTCTTGGGGTATTGATCTTCTTCCCACTCAACTCCATTGGCATTGAACTTTCGTTCAAAACCAACACCTTGATTCTTCCGGTGTCTTCCTTGCTTGCGTACAATTTCCTCAAATTGCTTACTCCCGGCAAGGCTCTTGTAAACACCTTTCTCAATAATTCCCTTCAATAAGCTATTTTCTTGCTCAAGTGTAACTTCGCTAAGAGAATCATTAGTGGAATCAAGAGAACTACTAGAAGCAACAATTTTGGAATTAGCAAGATTGTTGTTACCACTAGATGAAGAATCTTTCTTGCTCTTGTTGCTAGATTTAACTTGTGGCATGTAAGTAGACAAGAGTAAACGCTTGGCAATGTAAGAAGAACTTTTCTTGCGAAGATCATCATTGATTGCCTTTAAAAACTCATGCTCTTGCTTGAGGTTGAGCTTTTCAAAGCGTAGCTTATCATGAGTCTTTAAAAGTTCTCGATGATTTTCCAAGATAGTTTCATGAGCTAACTTAAGAGAGTTTAGTTCTTGAGTTAGACGCTCAATCTCCTTCTTATCATCATCATTTGTTTTATCTGATTAGCATGATTAATTGACGTTTCATCATAGTATTCATCACTAGAGTTGTCAACAAGTAAATCATCATCACCTAGCAAATCATCTTCATCACTATTGAAATCAACATACTCGGGATGTGTTACCTTTGGACCTTTGGCCATGAAGCACCTTCCAATTCCTTCATTTGGTGAGTCAAATATGCCGTAGGAGTTGGTTGACACAAGTGCTAGACCGGCAACACCTTCATCTTGAGTATATTCGGAGTCGGAGTGATAACTTCATTCGGAGTGATTGTCGGAGTCAGAGACGGATACCCATTCACCAACATGAGCTTGATGTCTTCTTTTTGTGTAGCTCCTTGACGACTTTTCTTTTCTTTCCGAATCCTTGCTTCTCCGAGAGGGTTTTCATTCATAACGATCATATCTACTCCTCCTTTCTCTTGGTGGTGATTCTTCTCTTCTACTTCTTCTTTTGGGATAATATTCTCTTCTTTTATAGGGAGTCGTACACTCATTGGAGTAGTGTCTGGGTCTTCCACAATTGTAGCAATTGCGCTCACGACTAGAAGATCCTTTTTCATTGTAGGACCTTGACTTGGAACTTCTTTCTTTGCTGCTACTCTTGTAGAACTTGTTGAAGTTCTTTACCATTAGGCTCAATTCTTCATTGAAGGTTTGTTTCTCGCTTGATGATGTGGGAGCATCACATGAGGCTTTGTAAGCACCACTTGACTTGTTGTGAAGCTCTTCCTTATCCTTGAGTGACATCTCTGTTGGGGAATGTAGTAATTTCAAAAAAATCCTACACACACGCAAGATCATGGTGATGCATAGCAACGAGAGATGAGAGTGTTGTCTACGTACCCTCGTAGACCGAAAGCGGAAGCGTTAGCACAACGCGGTTGATGTAGTCGTGCGTCTTCATGGCCCGACCGATCAAGCACCGAAACTACGTCACCTCCGAGTTCTAGCACACGTTCAGCTCGATGATGATCCCCGGACTCCGATCCAGCAGAATGTCGGGGAAGAGTTCCGTCAGCACAACGGCGTGGTGGCGATCTTGATGTTCTACCGTCGCAGGGCTTCGCCTAAGCACCGCTACAATATTATCGAGGATTGTGGTGGAGGGGGGCACCGCACACGACTAAGAGATCAATGATCAATTGTTGTGTCTATGGGGTGCCCCCTGCCCCCGTATATAAAGGAGCAAGGGGGAGGAGGTGCGGCCAGGCAAGGGGCGCGCCAAGAGGAGTCCTACTCCCACCGGGAGTAGGACTCCCCCCCCTTCCATGTTGGACTAGGACTTGGGGGGGAGGAGAGAAAGAGGGGAAAGGAAAGGGGGGCGCCCCCCCCCTCCTTGTCCAATTCGGACTTGGCGGGGAGGGGCGCGCGGCTGCGCCTTGGCCTCCTCTCCACTTCCTCCACTAGGCTCATTAAGGCCCATTAGGTTACCGGGGGGTTCCAGTACTCCGGTAAAATGCCGATTTCACCTGGAACACTTTATGATGTCCAAACATAGGCTTCCAATATATCAATCTTTATATCTCGACCATTTCGAGATTCCTCGTCATGTCCGTGATCACATCCGGGACTCCAAACAACCTTCGGTACATCAAAACATATAAACTCATAATGAAACTGTCATCGTAACGTTAAGCGTGCGGACCCTACGGGTTCGAGAACAATGTAGACATGACCGAGACACGTCTCCGGTCAATAACCAATAGCGGAACCTGGATGCTCATATTGGCTCCTACATATTCTACGAAGATCTTTATCGGTCAGACCGCATAACAACATACGTTGTTCCCTTCGTCATCGCTCATCGGTATGTTGCTTGCCCGAGGATTCGATCGTCGGTATCTTAATACCTAGTTCAATATCGTTACCGGCAAGTCTCTTTACTCGTTTTGTAATACATCATCCCGCAACTAACTCATTAGCTTGCAATGCTTGCAAGCTTTAAGTGATGTGTGCATTACCGAGAGGGCCCAGAGATACCTCTCCGACAATCGGAGTGACAATCCTAATCTCGAAATACGCCAACCCAACAAGTACCTTCGGAGACACCTGTAGAGCACCTTTATAATCACCTAGTTACGTTGTGACGTTTGGTATCACACAAAGTGTTCCTACGGTAAACGGGAGTTGCATAATCTCATAGTCATAGGAACATGTATAAGTCATGAAGAAAGCAATAGAACAAACTAAACGATCAAGTGCTATGCTAAGGAATGGGTCAAGTCAATCACATCATTCTCCTAATGATGTGATCCCGTTAATCAATGACAACTCATGTCTATGGTTAGGAAACATAACCATCTTGATCAACGAGCTAGTCAAGTAGAGGCATACTAGTGACACTCTGTTTGTCTATGTATTCACACATGTATTATGTTTCCGGTTAATACAATTCTAGCATGAATAATAAACATTTATCATGATACAAGGAAATAAATAATAACTTTATTATTGCCTCTAGGGCATATTTCCTTCAGTCTCCCACTTGCACTAGAGTCAATAATCTAGATTATACAGTAATGATTCTAACACCCATGGAGCCTTGGTGTTGATCATGTTTTGCTCGTGGAAGAGGCTTAGTCAGCGGGTCTGTAACATTCAGATCCGTATATATCTTGCAAATTTATATGTCTCCCACTTGGACTAAATCCCAAATGGAATTGAAGCGTCTCTTGATGTGTTTGGTTCTCTTGTGAAATCTGGATTCCTTTGCCAAGGCAATTGCACCAGTATTGTCACAAAAGATTTTCATTGGACCCGATGCACTAGGTATGACACCTAGATCGGATATGAACTCCTTCATCCAGACTCCTTCATTTGCTGCTTCCGAAGCAGCTATGTACTCCGCTTCACATGTAGATCCCGCCACGATGCTTTGTTTAGAACTGCACCAACTGACAGCTCCACTGTTTAATGTAAATACGTATCCGGTTTGCGATTTAGAATCGTCCGGATCAGTGTCAAAGCTTGCATCAACGTAACCATTTACGATGAGCTCTTTGTCACCTCCATATACAAGAAACATATCCTTAGTTCTTTTTGGGTACTTCGGGATGTTCTTGACCGTTGTCCAGTGATCCACTCCTGGATTACTTTGGTGCCTCCCTGCTAGACTTATAGCAAGGCACACATCAGGTCTGGTACACAACATTGCATACATGATAGAGCCTATGGCTGAAGCATAGGGAACATCTTTCATTTTCTCTCTATCTTCTGCAGTGGTCGGACATTGAGTCTTACTCAACTTCACACCTTGTAACACAGGCAAGAACCCTTTCTTTGCTTGATCCATTTTGAACTTCTTCAAAACTTTGTCAAGGTATGTGCTTTGTGAAAGTCCAATTAAGCGTCTTGATCTATCTCTATAGATCTTAATGCCCAATATGTAAGCAGCTTCACCAAGGTCTTTCATTGAAAAACTCTTATTCAAGTATCCCTTTATGCTATCCAGAAATTCTATATTATTTCCAATCAATAATATGTCATCCACATATAATATCAGAAATGCTACAGAGCTCCCACTCACTTTCTTGTAAATACAGGCTTCTCCAAAAGTCTGTATAAAACCAAATGCTTTGATCACACTATCAAAGCGTTTATTCCAACTCCGAGAGGCTTGCACCAGTCCATAAATGGATCGCTGGAGCTTGCACACTTTGTTAGTCCCTTTGGATCGACAAAACCTTCTGGTTGCATCATATACAACTCTTCTTCCAGAAATCCATTTAGGAATGCAGTTTTGGCATCCATTGCCAAATTTCATAATCATAAAATGCGGCAATTGCTAACATGATTCGGACAGACTTAAGCATCGCTACGGTGAGAAGGTCTCATCATAGTCAATCCCTTGAACTTGTCGAAACCTTTCGCAACAGGTCGAGCTTTGTAGACAGTACATTACCGTCAGCGTCAGTCTTCTTCTTGAAGATCCATTTATCTCAATTGCTTGCCGATCAATGGGCAAGTCAACCAAAGTCCACACTTTGTTCTCATACATGAATCCCATCTCAGATTTCATGGCTTCTAGCCATTTTGCGGAATCTGGGCTCACCATCGCTTCTTCGTAGTCATAGGTTCATCATGATCTAGTAGCATGACTTCCAGAACAGGATTACCGTACCACTCTGGTGCGGATCTTACTCTGGTTGATCTACGGGGTTCGATAGTAACTTGATCTAAAGTTTCATGATCATTATCATTAGCTTCCTCACTAATTGGTGTAGGTCACACAGAAACCGGTTTCTATGATGTA
>NC_053026.1:167041668-167053150 GCF_003073215.2 Triticum urartu | reverse complement strand
GTGGGGGGGGGTTCTTTTCTATTTTTTTGTTTGTTAGTTTTGTTTTTCCCTTTGTATTTTCTTTTCCTTTATTCATTTTTCCTATTCTGTTTTATTTAATTCAGGGCATTTAAGCATTATATAAAACTGTGTCTTCTTCACCATAATTATCTATGTAATATTTAGTACAAACCGGACATTTTTATTTTAATATTTGAAAACTTTTATTATTTACCAAATCTTGAATTTGAATTTTGGACCGGTTTTGATCTAACGATAGATTAGCAACAGTAACGGAGGTGATGTGGCATCATTAGCAGAGTATCACTGTAGCCTAATTATCCGGGCGTCACAATTCTCCTCCACTACAAGAAATCTCGTCCCGAGATTTAAGAGGGGAGTAAGGGGAAAGACTAGGTTACGAAATTCTAACGATCCTTCTTGGTCTTGGTTACTCTTCTCGAAGAGGTAGATCCACTACGTTGATGTCTTCATTTCTCTGCTGCAGGTCATCATGATGAAGTCGACGTCCTTTCTTCAGGATCTTCGCCGTACTACAAAAGGTTAAGAGGGAAAACTCTATAAGGACGGATTCTAACAGGATTGAGCATCAGACGGTTAACTCGAGGGAAGAAGCATAAGTATCTCTCAAATTGAAACTAAAGAAGATATCGAGAGCAAAGTAAGAAGGTACCATGAGAAGTTTCAAACGGATAGACAATGGTTCGACGTCTGAAACAGGGCGTGAAAAGGGGTTCAGAGCAACGAGAATAAGTATTGCGTCTGATACCAGAATTGGTCACTAGGAAGGTGGCTCGTGAATTACATACGAGATCACGCGCGAGGAACAACTTTGGAAACCGGGGGTGTACAGGAGAGTCGGGTTTCGATCCTATGGAACTGTGGGTTATGGGCCCACCATGTGGGATAAAAGTAGGAGGAGCGGTGACATCTTGCATGGTCATGATAGCAAGGCATGTCAGAGGGTACCCTGTTGATTATGTCGGCAACGACGTCGATACCATGGGCGAGGGACGAAGAGAACCATTTTCCTGCTCGTTGAACGAGGCGGACCAATAGGCAAAGTTCTTGTCCATCGGTGTTACCGAAATGTCATCAACAAAAGTACTAGGGTCTTTCTAACAGAGTGGTACAACGAGGTGTTTACATAAGCAGGGATATATTACTGCTTATACAATATAGATCACAAGAAGGTTTAAACAAACCAATGGAAAGGAAAAGTGATTATCAGGTTTAAATAGAACAATGGAAAGGAAAATGTGTTTAAACACATATTTCAAGGGTATATTCTTCCCAAGGACAAGCAAAGCATGATTTCCTTGACATGATATAATGTAGAAAACCCTTTAGGTAAGGAGGGTGGATTTCATGACATTACCCATACAGTGGTGTTTGGGTAATTGAGCAGGAAACATTTAGCATTGGGCTGCAAATGTTCTTGTTGAAAATCGGAGTACCACAGACACGCTTCAAGATAGCATTGACATGGTCTTCAACCAAAGGTCGGACTCTGGATACATGAAGGGATTCATCATTAAGCCAAGGAGAGGATGAGGAGGTCGCTGATGGATTCAGCGATAATAAATCGAGGTATCCAAAAAGATGGATTTCCACAGTTATTGAACAAGGAGATAAGATTTGTTGGATCAAATACTATAATGATGTATGCTCAAGGAAAAACATACACAATTTAACATTAGTGGAAAAAGGGTGCCCAAAGTAGGGCCTTAGGTAGCATGATCAAATGTTGGAATGGTGATTCAGTGATCAGTAGTCTAAGAATGAATGTTCGACCATTAACTTCAAAGCAATAGGGTTGCTAGAAGGGCAGAACCCAATGAGCACCGCTGACCTGTTGGTATCCCGGTTAGACCCAACACGGGGACCAAGAAAGAAAGGTGATGGTGATAAGTATTACCTGTATCAAGAATTCTTAGGAGGTGGTGAAATTCTCACGACATTCTTGACATAAAATATGGTAATACTCCAAGGTATCGAAGAAATAATTGCTGGATAGCACGGGTCTCCAGGTATAACACCAAACACGAACAAGT
This sequence comes from Triticum urartu, assembly GCF_003073215.2. Taxonomy (NCBI): domain Eukaryota; kingdom Viridiplantae; phylum Streptophyta; class Magnoliopsida; order Poales; family Poaceae; genus Triticum; species Triticum urartu. The sequence continues at coordinate 167,051,096 of NC_053026.1, read as the reverse complement.
TTGTGTTGGAGGGAAAGCAATAAAGTGGTCGATGATAATACAATTCATCGAGGGCAAGGATGGTATTTCACATCATGAATTTGATTGATATCCTGAAAGAGCTCAGAATGTTGATGATCACCATGACACAATGGTCGGGAGACTTCATGAAGATGTAATCAATCGGCGATGACATCAAGTCAAAGAAATGATGAAGCAAATAGCTATTGGAACCATAGGAACGACACAAACTCGAAATCAAGCTTGTTGTTCAAGGAGAAATGCTATGACGAGTAAGGTCGACATAAGCTGAGCTCATCGTCGAAAATTGTGCTCCGGGAATAAAGAGCAGGTCGCACAGTTAAATTCTTAGCACGATAATGATATAGCCGACCAGGCTAGGAATGACTTGAAGGATTAATAAACTCATAAGCAACGAAGATTACTTAGAGTTATTGAACCGTAGTGAAGACTCGGTTCACATATCGGTGTTCTCGGTTGACGATAACCCAGTACCTAGGAAAATTGGAATCGGTGAGAAATAACAGTTGATGAAGAACCCATAAAAATTTATGCAGTTCCATGATATTTTCGAGATACCAGAGTGTAATACTCAATGGTAGATCAAAGTAAAGGTTGGAATAGGGTAATGCTCTGCAGAAGACAAGTGCTCAAACTTGCACGAGAAATGGAATCAAGGAGAAACATGGCCGGAACCATGTCCACAGATACAAGATGAACTTATAACAAGGGGATAATTATTTTAAGAGAAGCTTCCATGATAAGGTATACGTCGTTTCCATGGGCATGAACACAGGGTTCAAGGTCGACTCCCACTTGTTCAACGCATAACCTTTCATTCACCTCTTGTATTTTGAAAATGACATTAGTTGTTGAAAGTTTTACCTGGTGCAATACGAGATAAGTATGACTCGTGAAATCTTCCGGGTTTGCACAGATTAGGGAAGGCCTTAGTTCAAACCATCGGGTATCTTAGGAACATGTATCACAAACTTCAGGAGTAAATAACACAAGCTCAAAAGTAGAGCATGGATGACAAGGCAGAGGATACAGTTTACCAAAGGCAATATATACCTGTGGAAAGGCTCACAAGGTTATTGAACATTAAGGACGATGTCGGATGAAATCAAACAATGGATCTGACGATCCACAATGGAGCTGATGTGAGTATCGGTACTCTACCAGAAGAAGAAAGAATGCAAAGGCATTGGATTATGGAAACAACTAACTAATCCAGATCTCAAGTGCAAAGGAATTATGATTTTCAAATCAAGGGATCAGAAGCAATGTTCTGATTAGGGATGGATAAATTGAATAGCCTTAGGGGTACAATCGACGACAATTGGATTTGTTGAGAACCAGCTCATGTTCAAAATGACGTCTGAGCCGGAAAGATAATTTAAAAGGATCAACTGATGATTGCGTGCATTCGCACTCATGTTGATTCAAAGGGATCAAAATGACGGTGCCTAAGGATACTAACGAATATTGCCAGACATATGGAAAGCATCCATCATGCAAGCGGACAAGTATTGCAGAGCAATAAGCTACTAAGGATTTTTGGAGGATCGAATAGTATTTCGATGACCATTGTGAAACACATGAACAACTAGGGATGAGCAGATACTCGATAAGGGCGAGATATTATCCGTAGGGGTATTCAGGTGGCGAGGAACTGCAAGTCAGTAGGCACAAAATATTCTCGGAACAATACAGAGAATTTTCGGTGTATCTTGTAATAACAAGATCAATGGTATTTGAAAGGGCAAGTGGATGCAGTTAACCATAATGATATAACAATGGTAGGGAATTTGCAAAGGCGATGGGCACAAAGTCTCGAAAGAGTAGCAGAGAGTAACTACGAAATCTTCTGGTGCAGCAGGCGATCATCTGGCCTGAATGGGGCTCTTCGGGAGGAAGTATTTTCGAGAACCTAAAGTTAGATTTTAGCAAAATCATTTAACCCGAATAGAAGAGAGATCAGAGTCCCAGAGTATAGACGAGGAATAAAACATCCTAATACCACCCAATGGCGACGTGGGCCCATGGGCCGCACAGCCATGTTAGTAAAACATTTTTCATCGACTAGACTCAACTTCGGCCAAGGAGTGTGGAAGGGGGATTCCTATAGGCAGTCGGCTCTGATACCAACTTGTGACGCCCCGATTCAATCGTACACTAGTCATACACGCAAACGTGTACGATCAAGATCAGGGACTCATGGGAAGATATCACAACACAACTCTACAAATAAAATAAGTCATACAAGCATCATATTACAAGCCAGGGGCCTCGAAGGCTTGAATACAAGAGCTCGATCATAGACGAGTCAGTGGAAGCAACAATATCTGAGTACAGACATAAGTTAAACAAGTTTGCCTTAAGAAGGCTAACAGAAACTGGGATACAGATCGAAAGAGGCGCAGGCCTCCTGCCTGGGATCCTCCTAAACTACTCCTGGTCGCCGTCAGCGGGCTGCACGTAGTAGTAGGCACCTCCCGAGTAGTAGTAGTCGTCATCAACGGTGGCGTCTGGCTCCTGGACTCCAGCATCTGGTTGCGACAACCAGAAAGAAAGGAAAGGGGGAAAAAGGGGGAGAAAGCAACCGTGAGTACTCATCCAAAGTACTCGCAAGCAAGGAGCTACACTACATATGCATGGGTATCAAATGGAATAAGGGTATCATATGTGGACTAAACTGCAGAATGCCAGAATAAGAGGGGGATAACTAATCCTGTCGAAGACTACGCTTCTGGCCACCTCCATCTTGCAGCATGTAGGAGAGAGTAGATGGTAAGTTCACCATGTAGCATCAAGTAGCATCGTATAGCATAATCCTAACCGATGATCCTCCCCTCGTCGCCCTGTGAGAGAGCGATCACCGGTTGTATCTGCCACTTGGAAGGGTGCGTTTTATTAAGTATCCAGTTCTAGTTTTCATAAGGTCAAGGTACAACTCCAAGTCATCCTGTTACCGAAGATCACGGCTATTCGAATAGATTAACTTCCCTGCAGGGGTGCACCACATATCCCAACACGCTCGATCCCATTTGGCCGGACACACTTTCCTGGGTCATGCCCGGCCTCGGAAGATCAACACGTCGCAGCCCTACCTAGGCACAACAGAGAGGTCAGCACACCGGTCTAAATCCTATGGCGCAGGGGTCTGGGCCCAACGCCCATTGCACACCTGCACGTTGCGTCGCGGCCGGAAGCAGAACTAGCCCCCTTAATACAAGAGCAGGCTTACGGTCTAATCCGGCGCTCGGCACTCAGTCGCTGACGTCACGAAGGCTTCGGCTGATACCACGACGTCGAGTGCCCATAACTGTCCCGGCGTAGATGGTTAGTGCGTATAGGCCAGTAGCCAGACTCAGATCAAATACCAGATCTCATTAAACGTGTTATGTATCCGCGAACACCGACCAGGGCCAGGCCCACCTCTCTCCTAGGTGGTCTCAACCTGCCCTGTCGCTTCGCCACAAAGTAACAGTCGGGGGCCGTCGGGAACCCAGGCCCACCTCTACCAGGATGGAGCCACCTGCCCCTTCAGCCCCCAACTCCGAACAGTACCACAGGTAATGTAACTGTGTAATGTATATAGTATATGCCCGTGATCACCTCTCGAAGTGATCACGGCCCAGTAGTATAGCATGGCAGACGGACAAGAGTGTAGGGCCACTGATGGAACACTAGCATCCTATACAAAGCAGTAGGATAGCAGGTAAAGGTAACAACAGTAGTAGCAAGGACAGGCTATGCATCAGGATAGGAATAACGGAAAGCAGTAACATGCTACACTACTCTAATGCAAGCAGTATAGAGAAGAGTAGGCGAGAGAAGAGGGGGGAAGAAACAATAAATATCAAGCAACCAGATGCATGGTGATGCATGATATGTCAAGTAGCAGTGCTAGGGATGCCCTAACGCGGTACGAGGTGGTACCGGTGAAGGGGGGGAACATCCGGGATATTATCCATGGTGTTTCGCGTTTTCGGGCAGAGGAGCCGGAGGGGAAAAGTTGCGTGTTCTCTATACTAGGGATGCGTGGCGGACGAACGGGTTGCGTATCCGGATTCGTCTCGTCGTTCTGAGCAACTTTCATGTTGAAAATAATTTAATCCGAGTTACGGTTTATTTTATATTAATTTTTAAAGATTTATCTATTTTCTAGAATTAATTTAATTGTTTAAATCTGAATTATCCAAAACAGTGACTTGTGATGTCAGCATGACGTCATTATTGTTTCAGCGGTCAACTAGTCAGTTGACCTAGTCAAACTGACATGTGGGTCCTACTGTCATTGTCTATGACTAACTAAACAGGATTAATTAGTTTAGTTAATTGATTAGGTTAGTTAAACACAATTAATTAAGTTAATTAATTCTTTAATTAATTAATTAATTAATATTTTAATTATTTTAATTATTGTTTTTTATTTCTTTTTTTTATAAAAACCGTTCTGGGGCTGGGCCCTGTTTGTCATAGGCCCTAGGGGCCGATGCGGGTTAGCGGGCGCTAACGGGCACAGGCATGCAGTGGGGCGTGGCGCCGTGACGGCGCTTGCCCGAGCGGCGCTGGTCACGCACGGCGCACGCCGGCGCCGGCGGCCAGCGGAGGCAGTGGAGGGATGGCCGCGATGGCGGGCAAAGCGCGACGCAGGGGGGGCGGTAGTGGGTGCGAGCGACGCGCGGGGCTGCGAAGCTGCGGACGCAAACGGCAAGGGCGGTTGTGGGCAGGAACGGCAGGGCGCCGACGAGCTAGCGCGAGGCCACGGCGAGGGGTAGCGGAGCGTGGTGCGCAATGACAGTGAGCGGCGCAGCAGCGGCGGGGTTCGCGTGGGGCCGCAGATGGCGGGAGGCACGGCGCGAGTTGGCGGCCTCCGACGAGCAGCGAAGCACGGCCAGCCGTCGGGGATGCGACGGGCACGCAGGCGTGTCGCGCGCACAGCGCGACCACGGAGGGGGAGGTCAGGGGCGGAGCTGCTCGTGCTAGCGCACGGGGACGAACGGGAGGCGACGCCGGACAGAGAGGGAAGAGAGGAGAGGCGGGCCTCACGTTCGAGTAGAGACCAGGGGGGCGGCGAGGCTCGAGGAAGCCGTTGTGGAGGAGACCAGGGACAACCGACGGAGACGGGGAGCAGTTCTGGCGAGGGAGCGCTCCGACGAGGTCCAGGCGGGGCGGCGAGGCAGCAGGGCGACGGTGATGGTGCTCCGGTGGGGGGGGGGGCTTCGAGGCGATGGGGTCGGGAGCAGATTCGGACTCGGGGTTCGGTTCCCCTCCTCGATCCAGATCGGATCGGGAGGTGGGGGCTGACGAGGGGGAGTGGGGGGAGTGGGTGGTGGCTAGGGTTGGATCGAGGGGAGTGGGGGAATGGCCGGTTGGGCCGGATCCCAGTGGGGGGGTTCTTTTCTATTTTTTTTTTGTTAGTTTTCTTTTTCCCTTTGTATTTTCTTTTCCTTTATTCATTTTTCCTATTCTGTTTTATTTAATTCAGGGCATTTAAGCATTATATAAAACTGTGTCTTCTTCACCATAATTATCTATGTAATATTTAGTACAAACCGGACATTTTTATTTTAATATTTGAAAACTTTTATTATTTACCAAATCTTGAATTTGAATTTTGGACCGGTTTTGATCTAACGATAGATTAGCAACACTAACGGAGGTGATGTGGCATCATTAGCAGAGTATCACTGTAGCCTAATTATCCGGGCGTCACAATTCTCCTCCACTACAAGAAATCTCGTCCCGAGATTTAAGAGGGGAGTAAGGGGAAAGACTAGGTTATGAAATTCTAACGATCCTTCTTGGTCTTGGTTACTCTTCTCGAAGAGGTAGATCCACTACGTTGATGTCTTCATTTCTCTGCTGCAGGTCATCATGATGAAGTCGACGTCCTTTCTTTAGGATCTTCGCCGTACTACAAAAGGTTAAGAGGGAAAACTCTATAAGGACGGATTCTAACAGGATTGAGCATCAGACGGTTAACTCGAGGGAAGAAGCATAAGTATCTCTCAAATTGAAACTAAAGAAGATATCGAGAGCAAAGTAAGAAGGTACCATGAGAAGTTTCAAACGGATAGACAATGGTTCGACGTCTGAAACAGGGCGTGAAAAGGGGTTCAGAGCAACGAGAATAAGTATTGCGTCTGATACCAGAATTGGTCACTAGGAAGGTGGCTCGTGAATTACATACGAGATCACGAGCGAGGAACAACTTTGGAAACCGGGGGTGTACAGGAGAGTCGGGTTTCGATCCTATGGAACTGTGGGTTATGGGCCCACCATGTGGGATAAAAGTAGGAGGAGCGGTGACATCTTGCATGGTCATGATAGGAAGGCATGTCAGAGGGTACCCTGTTGATTATGTCGGCAACGACGTCGATACCATGGGCGAGGGACGAAGAGAACCATTTTCCTGCTCGTTGAACGAGGCGGACCAATAGGCAAAGTTCTTGTCCATCGGTGTTACTGAAATGTCATCAACAAAAGTACTAGGATCTTTCTAACAGAGTGGTACAACGAGGTGTTTACATAAGCAGGGATATATTACTGCTTATACAATATAGATCACAAGAAGGTTTAAACAAACCAATGGAAAGGAAAAGTGATTATCAGGTTTAAATAGAACAATGGAAAGGAAAATGTGTTTAAACACATATTTCAAGGGTATATTCTTCCCAAGGACAAGCAAAGCATGATTTCCTTGACATGATATAATGTAGAAAACCCTTTAGGTAAGGAGGGTGGATTTCATGACATTACCCATACAGTGGTGTTTGGGTAATTGAGCAGGAAACATTTAGCATTGGGCTGCAAATGTTCTTGTTGAAAATCGGAGTACCACAGACACGCTTCAAGATAGCATTGACATGGTCTTCAACCAAAGGTCGGACTCTGGATACATGAAGGGATTCATCATTAAGCCAAGGAGAGGATGAGGAGGTCGCTGATGGATTCAGCGATAATAAATCGAGGTATCCAAAAAGATGGATTTCCACAGTTATTGAACAAGGAGATAAGATTTGTTGGATCAAATACTATAATGATGTATGCTCAAGGAAAAACATACACAATTTAACATTAGTGGAAAAAGGGTGCCCAAAGTAGGGCCTTAGGTAGCATGATCAAATGTTGGAATGGTGATTCAGTGATCAGTAGTCTAAGAATGAATGTTCGACCATTAACTTCAAAGCAATAGGGTTGCTAGAAGGGCAGAACCCAATGAGCACCGCTGACCTGTTGGTATCCCGGTTAGACCCAACACGGGGACCAAGAAAGAAAGGTGATGGTGATAAGTATTACCTGTATCAAGAATTCTTAGGAGGTGGTGAAATTCTCACGACATTCTTGACATAAAATATGGTAATACTCCAAGGTATCGAAGAAATAATTGCTGGATAGCACGGGTCTCCAGGTATAACACCAAACACGAACAAGTTTGTGTTGGAGGGAAAGCAATAAAGTGGTCGATGATAATACAATTCATCGAGGGCAAGGATGGTATTTCACATCATGAATTTGATTGATATCCTGAAAGAGCTCAGAATGTTGATGATCACCATGACACAATGGTCGGGAGACTTCATGAAGATGTAATCAATCGGCGATGACATCAAGTCAAAGAAATGATGAAGCAAATAGCTATTGGAACCATAGGAACGACACAAACTCGAAATCAAGCTTGTTGTTCAAGGAGAAATGCTATGACGAGTAAGGTCGACATAAGCTGAGCTCATCGTCGAAAATTGTGCTCCGGGAATAAAGAGCAGGTCGCACAGTTAAATTCTTAGCACGATAATGATATAGCCGACCAGGCTAGGAATGACTTGAAGGATTAATAAACTCATAAGCAACGAAGATTACTTAGAGTTATTGAACCGTAGTGAAGACTCGGTTCACATATCGGTGTTCTCGGTTGACGATAACCCAGTACCTAGGAAAATTGGAATCGGTGAGAAATAACAGTTGATGAAGAACCCATAAAAATTTATGCAGTTCCATGATATTTTCGAGATACCAGAGTGTAATACTCAATGGTAGATCAAAGTAAAGGTTGGAATAGGGTAATGCTCTGCAGAAGACAAGTGCTCAAACTTGCACGAGAAATGGAATCAAGGAGAAACATGGCCGGAACCATGTCCACAGATACAAGATGAACTTATAACAAGGGGATAATTATTTTAAGAGAAGCTTCCATGATAAGGTATACGTCGTTTCCATGGGCATGAACACAGGGTTCAAGGTCGACTCCCACTTGTTCAACGCATAACCTTTCATTCACCTCTTGTATTTTGAAAATGACATTAGTTGTTGAAAGTTTTACCTGGTGCAATACGAGATAAGTATGACTCGTGAAATCTTCCGGGTTTGCACAGATTAGGGAAGGCCTTAGTTCAAACCATCGGGTATCTTAGGAACATGTATCACAAACTTCAGGAGTAAATAACACAAGCTCAAAAGTAGAGCATGGATGACAAGGCAGAGGATACAGTTTACCAAAGGCAATATATACCTGTGGAAAGGCTCACAAGGTTATTGAACATTAAGGACGATGTCGGATGAAATCAAACAATGGATCTGACGATCCACAATGGAGCTGATGTGAGTATCGGTACTCTACCAGAAGAAGAAAGAATGCAAAGGCATTGGATTATGGAAACAACTAACTAATCCAGATCTCAAGTGCAAAGGAATTATGATTTTCAAATCAAGGGATCAGAAGCAATGTTCTGATTAGGGATGGATAAATTGAATAGCCTTAGGGGTACAATCGACGACAATTGGATTTGTTGAGAACCAGCTCATGTTCAAAATGACGTCTGAGCCGGAAAGATAATTTAAAAGGATCAACTGATGATTGCGTGCATTCGCACTCATGTTGATTCAAAGGGATCAAAATGACGGTGCCTAAGGATACTAACGAATATTGCCAGACATATGGAAAGCATCCATCATGCAAGCGGACAAGTATTGCAGAGCAATAAGCTACTAAGGATTTTTGGAGGATCGAATAGTATTTCGATGACCATTGTGAAACACATGAACAACTAGGGATGAGCAGATACTCGATAAGGGCGAGATATTATCCGTAGGGGTATTCAGGTGGCGAGGAACTGCAAGTCAGTAGGCACAAAATATTCTCGGAACAATACAGAGAATTTTCGGTGTATCTTGTAATAACAAGATCAATGGTATTTGAAAGGGCAAGTGGATGCAGTTAACCATAATGATATAACAATGGTAGGGAATTTGCAAAGGCGATGGGCACAAAGTCTCGAAAGAGTAGCAGAGAGTAACTACGAAATCTTCTGGTGCAGCAGGCGATCATCTGGCCTGAATGGGGCTCTTCGGGAGGAAGTATTTTCGAGAACCTAAAGTTAGATTTTAGCAAAATCATTTAACCCGAATAGAAGAGAGAT